>NW_027139486.1:115000-165000 GCF_035084215.1 Heptranchias perlo
CTAACCGTAACTCTAATACATCAAACCTAATCTCCCACCCCACCCCTAAAATCTAAGCCTAACACACCCCACCCTACTCCTAAACCCTGACCCTCACATAACCCTACCCCTAATGCAACCCTAACCCATAACTCCAACCCCCCAGCCCTGAATCTAATCACAACTCTGACCCTGGACCCTAACCCTGATGCACCCTACCCTACCCCTAAACACCTAACCCTAACCCTGATGCACCCTACCCTACCCCTAAACACCTAACCCTAACCCTGAGGCACCCAACCCTACCCCTAAAACATAACCCTAACCCCACCCCACCCCTAAACACCTAACCCTAACCCTGATGCACCCCAACCTAACCCCAATATAGCCCTGAACCTAACTGCGACCCTGACCCTCACCTAACCCCAACACTAACCCCAGTGCAGCAACCCTAACCCTAACCTGAACCCCCCAACCTCAATACAACATAACCCTAACACTACGTAAAATAAAGGGTAGAGTTCCAACACCAATAATAATAACTAAATACGACATAGAGGCCATAAATTGGCAAAACCCAGGAACTGATTATAACCCCAGAGGGGGATCAAAGGATTACGGATCAAGAAATTACTAAGAAGCGATCGGCAAGAAAAAGAAGCCAGGTGGTAAGGTAAAGCGTGGGCCAACCAAAAGTGGCAGGTATAAGTGACAAGAAGCTCAAGCGTTGAGTGAGAATACGAACACAAGAGGGTGTAACTACCCTCCTGCCCACACCATACAACCTAACCCTAACCCTAACCCTAACCCTAACCCTAATGCACTATACAACAAACCTGGAAGAATTAGAAAATGAATTTGCTCAGGCTGCAGTGACAGAGCGCCTGGAAGAAATTATGACGAACGCCACTAATTGGATTAAAAAGAGTCTTAGACATAAATTCAAAATTCAATCAATTGATGAGGCAAAGAGACATGTGGTGGGATTAGCATCACGGTTGACAGAGCAAGGGACCAGCACACAATTGAGGACAGAACAGCGGACCGGCACACGGACTAGGACGCCCCCACGCCATAGGCCAAATACCTGGGCAGCCTTGTTCCACCAGCCTGCGATCACAGCCCCCTCATGCCGCAGACGGACTGAAAACCCCCCCCCACCCCGTGGGCCAGCTGCCACGACTTTGTCACGCCACCGACGGACACCCCCACCCCGTGAGCCAACTGCCACAACCTCGTCAAGCCACCGACACACCCCCCCACCCTTTGAGCCAGCTGCCATGACTTCAGCACGCCACCGGCAGACCCCCCCACCCCTTGCACCAGTTGCCACGACTTCGTCACACCACCAACACAACCCCCACCCTTGGAGCCAGCTGCCATGACTTCGTCATGCCACCGATGGACCCCCCCACCCCTTGCACCAGTTGCCACGACTTCGTCACACCACCAACACACACCCCCACCCTTTGAGCCAGCTGCCATGACTTCGTCACGCCACCGACAGACCCCCCCACCCCGTGGGCCAGCTACCCCGACTTCATCACACCACCAGCAGACCACTGAAACCCCCCCTTCCTTGCGGTCCAGGGCAGTGACCCCCCCTTCCCCGCCATCCAGGGCGGCGACTAGCCCTACCCCACCCCACAGGCCAAGGACCAGGATTTCCAATGTGGCCATCATTAGGGACCTGGACATCACACTTGGCTCTCAAGAGCCTGAGCCACGTAGACCCCAGCACTACATGGGGAACCAACATCAGACCGTATTAAACCAAATCACTAGGGATTCCTCAGACCCAAAACAAACAGAAGGGAGAACCCCTCCTACACCAGGGACAAATCCATGCACAACATTCCTGTACCCCAAAACCAGGGTCACGTACCAACCGCTCCCACAGAGACAAAAGAAAGACTGTACCAAACCAACCATCCCAAGAAATACAGCAGTTCTAGAGCCCGAGATCAGTGTCACAAAACAACCCCTTCCACAGAAACAAAGGAGCGACCAGACCGGACAGGCAAACCCAATAGACACAGAAATGAGGACAGGAACAATGAGAGCCCAGACAGACAACACAGTAGGAGAGGCAGAAATAGCTGAAGCCGAGGTAGGGAACACAATAGGGGAGGCAGGGGTAGCAGACATAGAAACAGAAAACACACCAACAGGGGCAGAACCTGACTCTGAAGGGGAAGATGCACAGAGAGTGACGAGGCACCCCAACACCAGCCGAAAAAACATTACCTGGAAATTGGAACCCAGAAAATCCATTTTAATAATAGGAGATTCCAACCTCTCCAAGATAAAAAGATGCCCAAATCCCACCACCCAAATTGATAGCTTTCCAGGAGCTAAATTCATTCATGTCACAGCAATTCTGGACAAATTGGAACCCTGTCCGGAGACCAAAAAGGTGGTGCTCTCAGTTGGCATTAATAATCGAACGCAGAGACCACTGACTGCAACCAAGCAACTGCAGTCATTACTTAAATTGGCTAAGAGCACATTCCCAAATGCTCAGATCTGGGTGCCGGAAATTAACTTCAGTAACTTACTTCCAGAAATGGAGAGGGATACAATCAGAGGAATTAACCAGCATATAAAAAAACAGAATTACATACCAGCAATTAATGCTAGATCCTTTAAAGTGGGGGCTGACCACATCCATTGGACAGATAGCACTGCCCATAACATAATAAACCAGTGGATGAAGTGTTTAAACTAAAAATGACATTAACCCAAGAGAAGGGTAGATTGAACCTGGGAAAAACTGTTATTAATATTTCCCAACTCTTTAACCCCACAGAGGTACAGGAGAGGGTTTTAAACAAGGGCCTTACATTTGTTCCAACCCCAAAACATTGTAAAGTACAAATTCAGGAAGATCTGAAAAGGTTTTACAGGAGAGTAAAACTGACCGATTACTTTAGCGATTCAGAAACAGACAAGCAACCTTTTACACCACCATCAGAATGGACCCCACCAAACAATAAAATAGAGCCAGAAATCCTAAACTTTATTAAACAGACTCAATCACAAATTGAAAAAATCCCTAAACAGACAGACAAGCAAAACCTCACTGGAAGAGAGAGACGGGCAATCATAGAACTTAGAAACAATCTAGATATAATCATAAAACCAGCAGATAAGGGCAGCAGTATAGTGATCATGGATAGGCAACAGTATCTACTTGAAGCTCACAGACAGCTTAATAATACAGCCCACTACACGAAATTAGCAGGACCAATTTACCAGGACACACGAAAAGAGATTGGAAACATTTTAACAGAACTAAAGAAATCTAAACACTTAAATCAGAAACAAGTGGAATACCTAAGGGGGGAACAACCACAACCCAGAAAATTCTACATACTACCCAAAATACACAAGCACCCATACACATGGACTGTACCAGGAGAAATACCACCAGGAAGACCAATTGTGTCAGACTGTGGTAGTGAATCCTACAGGATAGCAGAATACATTGACTCATTCCTAAACCCCTTATCACAGAAGCACCCTAGCTACATTAAAGACACTTACCACTTCATAGAAATAGTGAACTCACTGACCGTACCCCCGAACGCAATACTCTTTACCATGGACATTGAAAGCCTATACACAAACATAGAAACAGACAGAGGCATACAGGCAGTGGAAAATATCCTTAGAAAGTTCCCCCAACCCCACAGACCAGATGCAGCCATAATCCAGCTATTACACCTAGGACTAACAAAAAATGACTTTGAATTCCAGGAGCAATTCTACCTACAGATTAAGGGCACGGCTATGGGCAAGAAATTTGCCCCGGCCTACGCAAACATATACATGGCAGACTGGGAAAACACAGTCTTTGAAAAGTGTTCCAAGCTCCCGATGTGTTATTACAGATACCTGGATGACATATGGGGAGTCTGGACTCACACAGAAACAGAATTGCAAGAATTTGTAGGTATTCTCAACAGTCACCACCAATCTATTAAACTTAAAGTTACAACACATAGAGAAAGTGTGGATTTCCTGGACACCACAGTATTTAAATTACAACAGGAGAATAACAGCCACAAGCTAGCAACAAAGGTATTCTTTAAAGAAACAGACACACACACACTCCTGCACATAAACAGCCACCATCCAAAACATACCTTTCGGGGGCTGGTGAAGTCACAACTGACACGTTTTCACCGCATATGCACAAACGGAGAGGACTTTAGGGAAGCCACCACAACCCTATTTACTGCACTGAGACAGAGAGGTTACACGAAAAGGTTCCTCAGGCACCTTAAGTCTGATTTCCTGAGGGGACTGAATAGCCCACGGCCAAACAGAGAAGTAGCAAGACTACCACTGATAACGACATACGATACAACGACCAAACTAATACACGGAGTGATTAAAACCCAATTTGGGAAACTAAAAGAGGATGTTGACACACTTAGTCGATACCACATAACGTCAGCATACAGAAGAAGTCAAAACCTTCGAGGTATGCTGGTTCGGAGTAGGATAAGAAAACAGACAACCCAGAACTGCACAAACCCAAAATGTGGGACGTGTAAATACCTAATAATCCGCAAAATGATACAAAATAGACACACAGGAAAAGCAGCCCTAATTAAACAAAGAATTACATGTGAACAGCACAATGCTGTTTATGCAATTCGATGCAAACAATGCCACATCTTGTATGTAGGAGAAACAGGGAATAGTCTAAGGATGAGGCTCACAGGGCACCTCAGTGCTATTAGAACAAAGGATGTATACAAACCTACCTCCCGACACTTCATGGAGCATGGTCTTGAATCCCTGGAATTTATGGGGTTGGAGACCAACATGAACTGGACAACCTCACAAAGGAAGAGGAGGGAAAAACACTGGATAACAACCCTACAAACTCAGTTACCAAAGGGCTTAAATCAGATCTAAAATGGGGGAAATCCAACATCAAAAAACAAAACTGCCCCGACCTTAATTACCACAAATCCCAACCCCAACTTGATAAACCTCTCAAACCGCAACCACACCACACCCTACCCTAATCACAATAAACAGAGCTGACCCATACAGTTTAAGCTAACCAAAACCACTAAACCCCACACTGCCCACAACAAACAGACCAAAGCCCCAACCCTAACTACAAACAGACCCCATCCATATCCCAAATCCTAACTCCAAATGCACCCCACTCTACCCCTAAAGCCTAACCGTAACTCTAATACAGCAAACCTAATCTCCCACCCCACCCCTAAAATCTAAGCCTAACACACCCCACCCTACTCCTAAACCCTGACCCTCACTTAAACCTACCCCTAATGCAACCCTAACCCATAACTCCAACCCCCCAGCCCTGAATCTAATCACAACTCTGACCCTGGACCCTAACCCTGATGCACCCTACCCTACCCCTAAACACCTAACCCTAACCCTGATGCACCCTACCCTACCCCTAAACACCTAACCCTAACCCTGATGCACCCAACCCTACCCCTAAAACATAACCCTAACCCCACCCCACCCCTAAACACCTAACCCTAACCCTGATGCACCCCAACCTAACCCCAATATAGCCCTGAACCTAACTGCGACCCTGACCCTCACCTAACCCCAACACTAACCCCAGTGCAGCAACCCTAACCCTAACCTGAACCCCCCAACCTCAATACAACATAACCCTAACACTACGTAAAATAAAGGGTAGAGTTCCAACACCAATAATAATAACTAAATACGACATAGAGACCATAAATTGGCAAAACCCAGGAACTGATTATAACCCCAGAGGGGGATCAAAGGATTACGGATCAAGAAATTACTAAGAAGCGATCGGCAAGAAAAAGAAGCCAGGTGGTAAGGTAAAGCGTGGGCCAACCAAAAGTGGCAGGTATAAGTGACAAGAAGCTCAAGCGTTGAGTGAGAATACGAACACAAGAGGGTGTAACTACCCTCCTGCCCACACCATACAACCTAACCCTAACCCTAACCTACCCTAACCCTAACCCTAACCCTAACCCTAACCCTAACCCTAACCCTAACCCTAACCCTAACCCTAACCCTAACCCTAACCCTAACCCTAACCCTAACCCTAACCCTAACCCTAACCCTAACCCTAATGCAGCGTAACCCTAACCCTAACCCTAACCCTAACCCTAACCCTAACCCTAACCCTAACCCTAACCCTAACCCTAATGCAACATAGGGAGGGCGTTTCCCCCCTCTGCCCACCATTTTAAAACCTAACCCTAACCCTAACCCTAACCCTAACCCTAACCCTAATGCAGCGTAACCCTAACCCTAACCCTAACCCTAATGCAGCAACCCTAACCCTAACCCTAAACCTAACCCTAACCCTAACCCTAATGCAGTGTAGCGTAACCCTAACCCTAACCCTAACCCTAACCCTAATGTAGCGTAACCCTAACCCTAACCCTAACCCTAACCCTAATGTAACCCTAACCCTAACCCTAACCCTAACCCTAATGTAGCGTAACCCTAACCCTAACCCTAACCCTAACCCTAACCCTAACCCTAATGCAGTGACGCACTAAGGACTTGGTCTGTTTGTTTGTAGCTCCCTGATGAGCCGCAAGATGGCGAAACCGGTCGGAGTGTTCCAAGAAGGAACGATGGATGGTACTTAAGGCTGGAGGACGGGACACATTCAGTAGTAGCCAAGCAGGAACTCTGGATGGTGCCTAAAGCTAAAGCACAAGGTGCATTCATTTGGACAACAGCAACAGTCTGAGGTGCGGGCCAGAACCAAGAGGCAGACAACATAGGGAGGGCGTTTCCCCCCTCTGCCCACCATTTTAAAACCTAACTTTTGCAAGTGACGCACTAAGGACTTGGTCTGTTTGTTTATAGCTCCCTGATGAGCCGCAAGATGGCGAAACCGGTCGGAGTGTTCCAAGAAGGAACGATGGATGGTACTTAAGGCTGGAGGACGGGACACATTCAGTAGTAGCCAAGCAGGAACTCTGGATGGTGCCTAAAGCTAAAGCACAAGGTGCATTCATTTGGACAACAGCAACAGTCTGAGGTGCGGGCCAGAACCAAGAGGCAGACAACATAGGGAGGGCGTTTCCCCCCTCTGCCCACCATTTTAAAACCTAACTTTTGCAAGTGACGCACTAAGGACTTGGTCTGTTTGTTTGTAGCTCCCTGATGAGCCGCAAGATGGCGAAACCGGTCGGAGTGTTCCAAGAAGGAACGATGGATGGTACTTAAGGCTGGAGGACGGGACACATTCAGTAGTAGCCAAGCAGGAACTCTGGATGGTGCCTAAAGCTAAAGCACAAGGTGCATTCATTTGGACAACAGCAACAGTCTGAGGTGCGGGCCAGAACCAAGAGGCAGACAACATAGGGAGGGCGTTTCCCCCCTCTGCCCACCATTTTAAAACCTAACCCTAACCCTAACCCGAACCCTAACCCTAACCCTAACCCTAATGCAGCGTAACCCTAACCCTAACCCTAACCCTAACCCTAATGCAGCAACCCTAACCCTAACCCTAACCCTAACCCTAATGCAGTTTAGCGTAACCCTAACCCTAACCCTAACCCTAATGTAGCGTAACCCTAACCCTAACCCTAATGTAGCGTAACCCTAATGCAGCGTAACCCTAACCCTAACCCTAACCCTAACCCTAACCCTAATGTAACCCTAACCCTAAAGTAACCCTAACCCTAACCCTAACCCTAACCCTAATGCAGCGTAACCCTAACCCTAACCCTAACCCTAACCCTAATGTAACCCTAACCCTAACCCTAACCCTAACCCTAACCCTAATGTAACCCTAACCCTAACCCTAACCCTAACCCTAATGTAACCCTAACCCTAACCCTAACCCTAATGTAACCCTAACCCTAACCCTAACACTAACCCTAATGCAGAGGCAGACAACATAGGGAGGGCGTTTCCCCCCTCTGCCCACCATTTTAAAACCTAACCCTAACCCTAACCCTAACCCTAACCCTAATGCAGCAACAGTCTGAGGTGCGGGCCAGAACCAAGAGGCAGACAACATAGGGAGGGCGTTTCCCCCCTCTGCCCACCATTTTAAAACCTAACCCTAACCCTAACCCTAACCCTAACCCAAACCCTAACCCTAATGCAGCGTAACCCTAACCCTAACCCTAACCCTAACCCTAATGCAGCAACCCTAACCCTAACCCTAACGCTAACCCTAACCCTAAACCTAATGCAGTGTAGCGTAACCCTAACCCTAACCCTAACCCTAACCCTAACCCTAATGCAGCGTAACCCTAACCCTAACCCTAACCCTAACCCTAACCCTAATGCAGCGTAACCCTAACCCTAACCCTAACCCTAACCCTAACCCTAATGCAGCATAACCCTAACCCTAACCCTAATGCAGCGTAACCCTAACCCTAACCCTAACCTACCCTACCCAACCCTAACCTAACCCTAACCCTAACCCTAACCCTAACACTAATGCAGCCTAACCCTAACCCTAACCCTAACCCTAACCCTAATGCAGCGTAACCCTAACCCTAACCCTAACCCTAACCCTAACCCTAATGCAGCCTAACCCTAACCCTAACCCTAACCCTAATGCAGCGTAACCCTAACCCTAACCCTAACCCTAACCCTAACCCTAACCCTAACCCTAACCCCACCCCTAAAATCTAAGCCTAACACACCCCACCCTACTCCTAAACCCTGACCCTCACTTAACCCTACCCCTAATGCAACCCTAACCCATAACTCCAACCCCCCAGCCCTGAATCTAATCACAACTCTCCAAATGCACCCCACTCTACCCCTAAAGCCTAACCGTAACTCTAATACAGCAAACCTAATCTCCCACCCCACCCCTAAAATCTAAGCCTAACACACCCCACCCTACTCCTAAACCCTGACCCTCACATAACCCTACCCCTAATGCAACCCTAACCCATAACTCCAACCCCCCAGCCCTGAATCTAATCACAACTCTGACCCTGGACCCTAACCCTGATGCACCCTACCCTACCCCTAAACACCTAACCCTAACCCTGATGCACCCTACCCTACCCCTAAACACCTAACCCTAACCCTGAGGCACCCAACCCTACCCCTAAAACATAACCCTAACCCCACCCCACCCCTAAACACCTAACCCTAACCCTGATGCACCCCAACCTAACCCCAATATAGCCCTGAACCTAACTGCGACCCTGACCCTCACCTAACCCCAACACTAACCCCAGTGCAGCAACCCTAACCCTAACCTGAACCCCCCAACCTCAATACAACATAACCCTAACACTACGTAAAATAAAGGGTAGAGTTCCAACACCAATAATAATAACTAAATACGACATAGAGACCATAAATTGGCAAAACCCAGGAACTGATTATAACCCCAGAGGGGGATCAAAGGATTACGGATCAAGAAATTACTAAGAAGCGATCGGCAAGAAAAAGAAGCCAGGTGGTAAGGTAAAGCGTGGGCCAACCAAAAGTGGCAGGTATAAGTGACAAGAAGCTCAAGAGTTGAGTGAGAATACGAACACAAGAGGGTGTAACTACCCTCCTGCCCACACCATACAACCTAACCCTAACCCTAACCCTAACCCTAACCCTAATGCACTATACAACAAACCTGGAAGAATTAGAAAATGAATTTGCTCAGGCTGCAGTGACAGAGCGCCTGGAAGAAATTATGACGAAAGCCACTAATTGGATTAAAAAGAGTCTTAGACATAAATTCAAAATTCAATCAATTGATGAGGCAAAGAGACATGTGGTGGGATTAGCATCACGGTTGACAGAGCAAGGGACCAGCACACAATTGAGGACAGAACAGCGGACCGGCACACGGACTAGGACGCCCCCACGCCATAGGCCAAATACCTGGGCAGCCTTGTTCCACCAGCCTGCGATCACAGCCCCCTCATGCCGCAGACGGACTGAAAACCCCCCCCCCACCCCGTGGGCCAGCTGCCACGACTTTGTCACGCCACCGACGGACACCCCCACCCCGTGAGCCAACTGCCACAACCTCGTCAAGCCACCGACACACCCCCCCACCCTTTGAGCCAGCTGCCATGACTTCAGCACGCCACCGGCAGACCCCCCCACCCCTTGCACCAGTTGCCACGACTTCGTCACACCACCAACACAACCCCCACCCTTGGAGCCAGCTGCCATGACTTCGTCATGCCACCGATGGACCCCCCCACCCCTTGCACCAGTTGCCACGACTTCGTCACACCACCAACACACACCCCCACCCTTTGAGCCAGCTGCCATGACTTCGTCACGCCACCGACAGACCCCCCCACCCCGTGGGCCAGCTACCCCGACTTCATCACACCACCAGCAGACCACTGAAACCCCCCCTTCCTTGCGGTCCAGGGCAGTGACCCCCCCTTCCCCGCCATCCAGGGCGGCGACTAGCCCTACCCCACCCCACAGGCCAAGGACCAGGATTTCCAATGTGGCCATCATTAGGGACCTGGACATCACACTTGGCTCTCAAGAGCCTGAGCCACGTAGACCCCAGCACTACATGGGGAACCAACATCAGACCGTATTAAACCAAATCACTAGGGATTCCTCAGACCCAAAACAAACAGAAGGGAGAACCCCTCCTACACCAGGGACAAATCCATGCACAACATTCCTGTACCCCAAAACCAGGGTCACGTACCAACCGCTCCCACAGAGACAAAAGAAAGACTGTACCAAACCAACCATCCCAAGAAATACAGCAGTTCTAGAGCCCGAGATCAGTGTCACAAAACAACCCCTTCCACAGAAACAAAGGAGCGACCAGACCGGACAGGCAAACCCAATAGACACAGAAATGAGGACAGGAACAATGAGAGCCCAGACAGACAACACAGTAGGAGAGGCAGAAATAGCTGAAGCCGAGGTAGGGAACACAATAGGGGAGGCAGGGGTAGCAGACATAGAAACAGAAAACACACCAACAGGGGCAGAACCTGACTCTGAAGGGGAAGATGCACAGAGAGTGACGAGGCACCCCAACACCAGCCGAAAAAACATTACCTGGAAATTGGAACCCAGAAAATCCATTTTAATAATAGGAGATTCCAACCTCTCCAAGATAAAAAGATGCCCAAATCCCACCACCCAAATTGATAGCTTTCCAGGAGCTAAATTCATTCATGTCACAGCAATTCTGGACAAATTGGAACCCTGTCCGGAGACCAAAAAGGTGGTGCTCTCAGTTGGCATTAATAATCGAACGCAGAGACCACTGACTGCAACCAAGCAACTGCAGTCATTACTTAAATTGGCTAAGAGCACATTCCCAAATGCTCAGATCTGGGTGCCGGAAATTAACTTCAGTAACTTACTTCCAGAAATGGAGAGGGATACAATCAGAGGAATTAACCAGCATATAAAAAAACAGAATTACATACCAGCAATTAATGCTAGATCCTTTAAAGTGGGGGCTGACCACATCCATTGGACAGATAGCACTGCCCATAACATAATAAACCAGTGGATGAAGTGTTTAAACTAAAAATGACATTAACCCAAGAGAAGGGTAGATTGAACCTGGGAAAAACTGTTATTAATATTTCCCAACTCTTTAACCCCACAGAGGTACAGGAGAGGGTTTTAAACAAGGGCCTTACATTTGTTCCAACCCCAAAACATTGTAAAGTACAAATTCAGGAAGATCTGAAAAGGTTTTACAGGAGAGTAAAACTGACCGATTACTTTAGCGATTCAGAAACAGACAAGCAACCTTTTACACCACCATCAGAATGGACCCCACCAAACAATAAAATAGAGCCAGAAATCCTAAACTTTATTAAACAGACTCAATCACAAATTGAAAAAATCCCTAAACAGACAGACAAGCAAAACCTCACTGGAAGAGAGAGACGGGCAATCATAGAACTTAGAAACAATCTAGATATAATCATAAAACCAGCAGATAAGGGCAGCAGTATAGTGATCATGGATAGGCAACAGTATCTACTTGAAGCTCACAGACAGCTTAATAATACAGCCCACTACACGAAATTAGCAGGACCAATTTACCAGGACACACGAAAAGAGATTGGAAACATTTTAACAGAACTAAAGAAATCTAAACACTTAAATCAGAAACAAGTGGAATACCTAAGGGGGGAACAACCACAACCCAGAAAATTCTACATACTACCCAAAATACACAAGCACCCTGACACATGGACTGTACCAGGAGAAATACCACCAGGAAGACCAATTGTGTCAGACTGTGGTAGTGAATCCTACAGGATAGCAGAATACATTGACTCATTCCTAAACCCCTTATCACAGAAGCACCCTAGCTACATTAAAGACACTTACCACTTCATAGAAATAGTGAACTCACTGACCGTACCCCCGAACGCAATACTCTTTACCATGGACATTGAAAGCCTATACACAAACATAGAAACAGACAGAGGCATACAGGCAGTGGAAAATATCCTTAGAAAGTTCCCCCAACCCCACAGACCAGATGCAGCCATAATCCAGCTATTACACCTAGGACTAACAAAAAATGACTTTGAATTCCAGGAGCAATTCTACCTACAGATTAAGGGCACGGCTATGGGCAAGAAATTTGCCCCGGCCTACGCAAACATATACATGGCAGACTGGGAAAACACAGTCTTTGAAAAGTGTTCCAAGCTCCCGATGTGTTATTACAGATACCTGGATGACATATGGGGAGTCTGGACTCACACAGAAACAGAATTGCAAGAATTTGTAGGTATTCTCAACAGTCACCACCAATCTATTAAACTTAAAGTTACAACACATAGAGAAAGTGTGGATTTCCTGGACACCACAGTATTTAAATTACAACAGGAGAATAACAGCCACAAGCTAGCAACAAAGGTATTCTTTAAAGAAACAGACACACACACACTCCTGCACATAAACAGCCACCATCCAAAACATACCTTTCGGGGGCTGGTGAAGTCACAACTGACACGTTTTCACCGCATATGCACAAACGGAGAGGACTTTAGGGAAGCCACCACAACCCTATTTACTGCACTGAGACAGAGAGGTTACACGAAAAGGTTCCTCAGGCACCTTAAGTCTGATTTCCTGAGGGGACTGAATAGCCCACGGCCAAACAGAGAAGTAGCAAGACTACCACTGATAACGACATACGATACAACGACCAAACTAATACACGGAGTGATTAAAACCCAATTTGGGAAACTAAAAGAGGATGTTGACACACTTAGTCGATACCACATAACGTCAGCATACAGAAGAAGTCAAAACCTTCGAGGTATGCTGGTTCGGAGTAGGATAAGAAAACAGACAACCCAGAACTGCACAAACCCAAAATGTGGGACGTGTAAATACCTAATAATCCGCAAAATGATACAAAATAGACACACAGGAAAAGCAGCCCTAATTAAACAAAGAATTACATGTGAACAGCACAATGCTGTTTATGCAATTCGATGCAAACAATGCCACATCTTGTATGTAGGAGAAACAGGGAATAGTCTAAGGATGAGGCTCACAGGGCACCTCAGTGCTATTAGAACAAAGGATGTATACAAACCTACCTCCCGACACTTCATGGAGCATGGTCTTGAATCCCTGGAATTTATGGGGTTGGAGACCAACATGAACTGGACAACCTCACAAAGGAAGAGGAGGGAAAAACACTGGATAACAACCCTACAAACTCAGTTACCAAAGGGCTTAAATCAGATCTAAAATGGGGGAAATCCAACATCAAAAAACAAAACTGCCCCGACCTTAATTACCACAAATCCCAACCCCAACTTGATAAACCTCTCAAACCGCAACCACACCACACCCTACCCTAATCACAATAAACAGAGCTGACCCATACTGTTTAAGCTAACCAAAACCACTAAACCCCACACTGCCCACAACAAACAGACCAAAGCCCCAACCCTAACTACAAACAGACCCCATCCATATCCCAAATCCTAACTCCAAATGCACCCCACTCTACCCCTAAAGCCTAACCGTAACTCTAATACAGCAAACCTAATCTCCCACCCCACCCCTAAAATCTAAGCCTAACACACCCCACCCTACTCCTAAACCCTGACCCTCACTTAACCCTACCCCTAATGCAACCCTAACCCATAACTCCAACCCCCCAGCCCTGAATCTAATCACAACTCTGACCCTGGACCCTAACCCTGATGCACCCTACCCTACCCCTAAACACCTAACCCTAACCCTGATGCACCCTACCCTACCCCTAAACACCTAACCCTAACCCTGATGCACCCAACCCTACCCCTAAAACATAACCCTAACCCCACCCCACCCCTAAACACCTAACCCTAACCCTGATGCACCCCAACCTAACCCCAATATAGCCCTGAACCTAACTGCGACCCTGACCCTCACCTAACCCCAACACTAACCCCAGTGCAGCAACCCTAACCCTAACCTGAACCCCCCAACCTCAATACAACATAACCCTAACACTACGTAAAATAAAGGGTAGAGTTCCAACACCAATAATAATAACTAAATACGACATAGAGACCATAAATTGGCAAAACCCAGGAACTGATTATAACCCCAGAGGGGGATCAAAGGATTACGGATCAAGAAATTACTAAGAAGCGATCGGCAAGAAAAAGAAGCCAGGTGGTAAGGTAAAGCGTGGGCCAACCAAAAGTGGCAGGTATAAGTGACAAGAAGCTCAAGCGTTGAGTGAGAATACGAACACAAGAGGGTGTAACTACCCTCCTGCCCACACCATACAACCTAACCCTAACCCTAACCTACCCTAACCCTAACCCTAACCCTAACCCTAACCCTAATGCAGCGTAACCCTAACCCTAACCCTAACCCTAACCCTAATGCAGCGTAACCCTAACCCTAACCCTAACCCTAACCCTAACCCTAATGCAGCCTAACCCTAACCCTAACCCTAACCCTAACCCTAATGCAGCGTAACCCTAACCCTAACCCTAACCCTAACCCTAACCCTAACCCTAACCCTAATGCAGTGACGCACTAAGGACTTGGTCTGTTTGTTTGTAGCTCCCTGATGAGCCGCAAGATGGCGAAACCGGTCGGAGTGTTCCAAGAAGGAACGATGGATGGTACTTAAGGCTGCAGGACGGGACACATTCAGTAGTAGCCAAGCAGGAACTCTGGATGGTGCCTAAAGCTAAAGCACAAGGTGCATTCATTTGGACAACAGCAACAGTCTGAGGTGCGGGCCAGAACCAAGAGGCAGACAACATAGGGAGGGCGTTTCCCCCCTCTGCCCACCATTTTAAAACCTAACTTTTGCAAGTGACGCACTAAGGACTTGGTCTGTTTGTTTGTAGCTCCCTGATGAGCCGCAAGATGGCGAAACCGGTCGGAGTGTTCCAAGAAGGAACGATGGATGGTACTTAAGGCTGCAGGACGGGACACATTCAGTAGTAGCCAAGCAGGAACTCTGGATGGTGCCTAAAGCTAAAGCACAAGGTGCATTCATTTGGACAACAGCAACAGTCTGAGGTGCGGGCCAGAACCAAGAGGCAGACAACATAGGGAGGGCGTTTCCCCCCTCTGCCCACCATTTTAAAACCTAACTTTTGCAAGTGACGCACTAAGGACTTGGTCTGTTTGTTTGTAGCTCCCTGATGAGCCGCAAGATGGCGAAACCGGTCGGAGTGTTCCAAGAAGGAACGATGGATGGTACTTAAGGCTGCAGGACGGGACACATTCAGTAGTAGCCAAGCAGGAACTCTGGATGGTGCCTAAAGCTAAAGCACAAGGTGCATTCATTTGGACAACAGCAACAGTCTGAGGTGCGGGCCAGAACCAAGAGGCAGACAACATAGGGAGGGCGTTTCCCCCCTCTGCCCACCATTTTAAAACCTAACTTTTGCAAGTGACGCACTAAGGACTTGGTCTGTTTGTTTGTAGCTCCCTGATGAGCCGCAAGATGGCGAAACCGGTCGGAGTGTTCCAAGAAGGAACGATGGATGGTACTTAAGGCTGCAGGACGGGACACATTCAGTAGTAGCCAAGCAGGAACTCTGGATGGTGCCTAAAGCTAAAGCACAAGGTGCATTCATTTGGACAACAGCAACAGTCTGAGGTGCGGGCCAGAACCAAGAGGCAGACAACATAGGGAGGGCGTTTCCCCCCTCTGCCCACCATTTTAAAACCTAACTTTTGCAAGTGACGCACTAAGGACTTGGTCTGTTTGTTTGTAGCTCCCTGATGAGCCGCAAGATGGCGAAACCGGTCGGAGTGTTCCAAGAAGGAACGATGGATGGTACTTAAGGCTGCAGGACGGGACACATTCAGTAGTAGCCAAGCAGGAACTCTGGATGGTGCCTAAAGCTAAAGCACAAGGTGCATTCATTTGGACAACAGCAACAGTCTGAGGTGCGGGCCAGAACCAAGAGGCAGACAACATAGGGAGGGCGTTTCCCCCCTGTGCCCACCATTTTAAAACCTAACCCTAACCCTAATGTAACCCTAACCCTAAAGTAACCCTAACCCTAACCCTAACCCTAACCCTAATGCAGCGTAACCCTAACCCTAACCCTAACCCTAACCCTAATGTAACCCTAACCCGAACCCTAACCCTACCCCTAATGTAGCGTAACCCTAACCCTAACCCTAACCCTAACCCTAACCCTAATGCAGTGACGCACTAAGGACTTGGTCTGTTTGTTTGTAGCTCCCTGATGAGCCGCAAGATGGCGAAACCGGTCGGAGTGTTCCAAGAAGGAACGATGGATGGTACTTAAGGCTGCAGGACGGGACACATTCAGTAGTAGCCAAGCAGGAACTCTGGATGGTGCCTAAAGCTAAAGCACAAGGTGCATTCATTTGGACAACAGCAACAGTCTGAGGTGCGGGCCAGAACCAAGAGGCAGACAACATAGGGAGGGCGTTTCCCCCCTCTGCCCACCATTTTAAAACCTAACTTTTGCAAGTGACGCACTAAGGACTTGGTCTGTTTGTTTGTAGCTCCCTGATGAGCCGCAAGATGGCGAAACCGGTCGGAGTGTTCCAAGAAGGAACGATGGATGGTACTTAAGGCTGCAGGACGGGACACATTCAGTAGTAGCCAAGCAGGAACTCTGGATGGTGCCTAAAGCTAAAGCACAAGGTGCATTCATTTGGACAACAGCAACAGTCTGAGGTGCGGGCCAGAACCAAGAGGCAGACAACATAGGGAGGGCGTTTCCCCCCTCTGCCCACCATTTTAAAACCTAACTTTTGCAAGTGACGCACTAAGGACTTGGTCTGTTTGTTTGTAGCTCCCTGATGAGCCGCAAGATGGCGAAACCGGTCGGAGTGTTCCAAGAAGGAACGATGGATGGTACTTAAGGCTGCAGGACGGGACACATTCAGTAGTAGCCAAGCAGGAACTCTGGATGGTGCCTAAAGCTAAAGCACAAGGTGCATTCATTTGGACAACAGCAACAGTCTGAGGTGCGGGCCAGAACCAAGAGGCAGACAACATAGGGAGGGCGTTTCCCCCCTCTGCCCACCATTTTAAAACCTAACTTTTGCAAGTGGACTTGGTCTGTTTGTTTGTAGCTCCCTGATGAGCCGCAAGATGGCGAAACCGGTCGGAGTGTTCCAAGAAGGAACGATGGATGGTACTTAAGGCTGCAGGACGGGACACATTCAGTAGTAGCCAAGCAGGAACTCTGGATGGTGCCTAAAGCTAAAGCACAAGGTGCATTCATTTGGACAACAGCAACAGTCTGAGGTGCGGGCCAGAACCAAGAGGCAGACAACATAGGGAGGGCGTTTCCCCCCTCTGCCCACCATTTTAAAACCTAACTTTTGCAAGTGACGCACTAAGGACTTGGTCTGTTTGTTTGTAGCTCCCTGATGAGCCGCAAGATGGCGAAACCGGTCGGAGTGTTCCAAGAAGGAACGATGGATGGTACTTAAGGCTGGAGGACGGGACACATTCAGTAGTAGCCAAGCAGGAACTCTGGATGGTGCCTAAAGCTAAAGCACAAGGTGCATTCATTTGGACAACAGCAACAGTCTGAGGTGCGGGCCAGAACCAAGAGGCAGACAACATAGGGAGGGCGTTTCCCCCCTCTGCCCACCATTTTAAAACCTAACTTTTGCAAGTGACGCACTAAAGACTTGGTCTGTTTGTTTGTAGCTCCCTGATGAGCCGCAAGATGGCGAAACCGGTCGGAGTGTTCCAAGAAGGAACGATGGATGGTACTTAAGGCTGCAGGACGGGACACATTCAGTAGTAGCCAAGCAGGAACTCTGGATGGTGCCTAAAGCTAAAGCACAAGGTGCATTCATTTGGACAACAGCAACAGTCTGAGGTGCGGGCCAGAACCAAGAGGCAGACAACATAGGGAGGGCGTTTCCCCCCTCTGCCCACCATTTTAAAACCTAACTTTTGCAAGTGACGCACTAAGGACTTGGTCTGTTTGTTTGTAGCTCCCTGATGAGCCGCAAGATGGCGAAACCGGTCGGAGTGTTCCAAGAAGGAACGATGGATGGTACTTAAGGCTGGAGGACGGGACACATTCAGTAGTAGCCAAGCAGGAACTCTGGATGGTGCCTAAAGCTAAAGCACAAGGTGCATTCATTTGGACAACAGCAACAGTCTGAGGTGCGGGCCAGAACCAAGAGGCAGACAACATAGGGAGGGCGTTTCCCCCCTCTGCCCACCATTTTAAAACCTAACCCTAACCCTAACCCTAACCCTAACCCTAACCCTAATGCAGCGTAACCCTAACCCTAACCCTAACCCTAACCCTAATGCAGCAACCCTAACCCTAACCCTAACCCTAACCCTAATGCAGTTTAGCGTAACCCTAACCCTAACCCTAACCCTAACCCTAATGTAGCGTAACCCTAACCCTAACCCTAATGTAGCGTAACCCTAATGCAGCGTAACCCTAACCCTAACCCTAACCCTAACCCTAACCCTAATGTAACCCTAACCCTAAAGTAACCCTAACCCTAACCCTAACCCTAACCCTAATGCAGCGTAACCCTAACCCTAACCCTAACCCTAACCCTAATGTAACCCTAACCCTAACCCTAACCCTAACCCTAACCCTAATGTAACCCTAACCCTAACCCTAACCCTAACCCTAATGTAACCCTAACCCTAACCCTAACCCTAACCCTAATGTAACCCTAACCCTAACCCTAACACTAACCCTAATGCAGAGGCAGACAACATAGGGAGGGCGTTTCCCCCCTCTGCCCACCATTTTAAAACCTAACCCTAACCCTAACCCTAACCCTAACCCTAATGCAGCAACAGTCTGAGGTGCGGGCCAGAACCAAGAGGCAGACAACATAGGGAGGGCGTTTCCCCCCTCTGCCCACCATTTTAAAACCTAACCCTAACCCTAACCCTAACCCTAACCCAAACCCTAACCCTAATGCAGCGTAACCCTAACCCTAACCCTAACCCTAACCCTAATGCAGCAACCCTAACCCTAACCCTAACGCTAACCCTAACCCTAAACCTAATGCAGTGTAGCGTAACCCTAACCATAACCCTAACCCTAACCCTAACCCTAATGCAGCGTAACCCTAACCCTAACCCTAACCCTAACCCTAACCCTAATGCAGCGTAACCCTAACCCTAACCCTAACCCTAACCCTAACCCTAATGCAGCGTAACCCTAACCCTAACCCTAATGCAGCGTAACCCTAACCCTAACCCTAACCTACCCTACCCAACCCTAACCTAACCCTAACCCTAACCCTAACCCTAACACTAATGCAGCCTAACCCTAACCCTAACCCTAACCCTAACCCTAATGCAGCGTAACCCTAACCCTAACCCTAACCCTAACCCTAACCCTAATGCAGCCTAACCCTAACCCTAACCCTAACCCTAATGCAGCGTAACCCTAACCCTAACCCTAACCCTAACCCTAACCCTAACCCCACCCCTAAAATCTAAGCCTAACACACCCCACCCTACTCCTAAACCCTGACCCTCACTTAACCCTACCCCTAATGCAACCCTAACCCATAACTCCAACCCCCCAGCCCTGAATCTAATCACAACTCTCCAAATGCACCCCACTCTACCCCTAAAGCCTAACCGTAACTCTAATACAGCAAACCTAATCTCCCACCCCACCCCTAAAATCTAAGCCTAACACACCCCACCCTACTCCTAAACCCTGACCCTCACATAACCCTACCCCTAATGCAACCCTAACCCATAACTCCAACCCCCCAGCCCTGAATCTAATCACAACTCTGACCCTGGACCCTAACCCTGATGCACCCTACCCTACCCCTAAACACCTAACCCTAACCCTGATGAACCCTACCCTACCCCTAAACACCTAACCCTAACCCTGAGGCACCCAACCCTACCCCTAAAACATAACCCTAACCCCACCCCACCCCTAAACACCTAACCCTAACCCTGATGCACCCCAACCTAACCCCAATATAGCCCTGAACCTAACTGCAACCCTGACCCTCACCTAACCCCAACACTAACCCCAGTGCAGCAACCCTAACCCTAACCTGAACCCCCCAACCTCAATACAACATAACCCTAACACTACGTAAAATAAAGGGTAGAGTTCCAACACCAATAATAATAACTAAATACGACATAGAGACCATAAATTGGCAAAACCCAGGAACTGATTATAACCCCAGAGGGGGATCAAAGGATTACGGATCAAGAAATTACTAAGAAGCGATCGGCAAGAAAAAGAAGCCAGGTGGTAAGGTAAAGCGTGGGCCAACCAAAAGTGGCAGGTATAAGTGACAAGAAGCTCAAGAGTTGAGTGAGAATACGAACACAAGAGGGTGTAACTACCCTCCTGCCCACACCATACAACCTAACCCTAACCCTAACCCTAACCCTAACCCTAATGCACTATACAACAAACCTGGAAGAATTAGAAAATGAATTTGCTCAGGCTGCAGTGACAGAGCGCCTGGAAGAAATTATGACGAAAGCCACTAATTGGATTAAAAAGAGTCTTAGACATAAATTCAAAATTCAATCAATTGATGAGGCAAAGAGACATGTGGTGGGATTAGCATCACGGTTGACAGAGCAAGGGACCAGCACACAATTGAGGACAGAACAGCGGACCGGCACACGGACTAGGACGCCCCCACGCCATAGGCCAAATACCTGGGCAGCCTTGTTCCACCAGCCTGCGATCACAGCCCCCTCATGCCGCAGACGGACTGAAAACCCCCCCCCCACCCCGTGGGCCAGCTGCCACGACTTTGTCACGCCACCGACGGACACCCCCACCCCGTGAGCCAACTGCCACAACCTCGTCAAGCCACCGACACACCCCCCCACCCTTTGAGCCAGCTGCCATGACTTCAGCACGCCACCGGCAGACCCCCCCACCCCTTGCACCAGTTGCCACGACTTCGTCACACCACCAACACAACCCCCACCCTTGGAGCCAGCTGCCATGACTTCGTCATGCCACCGATGGACCCCCCCACCCCTTGCACCAGTTGCCACGACTTCGTCACACCACCAACACACACCCCCACCCTTTGAGCCAGCTGCCATGACTTCGTCACGCCACCGACAGACCCCCCCACCCCGTGGGCCAGCTACCCCGACTTCATCACACCACCAGCAGACCACTGAAACCCCCCCTTCCTTGCGGTCCAGGGCAGTGACCCCCCCTTCCCCGCCATCCAGGGCGGCGACTAGCCCTACCCCACCCCACAGGCCAAGGACCAGGATTTCCAATGTGGCCATCATTAGGGACCTGGACATCACACTTGGCTCTCAAGAGCCTGAGCCACGTAGACCCCAGCACTACATGGGGAACCAACATCAGACCGTATTAAACCAAATCACTAGGGATTCCTCAGACCCAAAACAAACAGAAGGGAGAACCCCTCCTACACCAGGGACAAATCCATGCACAACATTCCTGTACCCCAAAACCAGGGTCACGTACCAACCGCTCCCACAGAGACAAAAGAAAGACTGTACCAAACCAACCATCCCAAGAAATACAGCAGTTCTAGAGCCCGAGATCAGTGTCACAAAACAACCCCTTCCACAGAAACAAAGGAGCGACCAGACCGGACAGGCAAACCCAATAGACACAGAAATGAGGACAGGAACAATGAGAGCCCAGACAGACAACACAGTAGGAGAGGCAGAAATAGCTGAAGCCGAGGTAGGGAACACAATAGGGGAGGCAGGGGTAGCAGACATAGAAACAGAAAACACACCAACAGGGGCAGAACCTGACTCTGAAGGGGAAGATGCACAGAGAGTGACGAGGCACCCCAACACCAGCCGAAAAAACATTACCTGGAAATTGGAACCCAGAAAATCCATTTTAATAATAGGAGATTCCAACCTCTCCAAGATAAAAAGATGCCCAAATCCCACCACCCAAATTGATAGCTTTCCAGGAGCTAAATTCATTCATGTCACAGCAATTCTGGACAAATTGGAACCCTGTCCGGAGACCAAAAAGGTGGTGCTCTCAGTTGGCATTAATAATCGAACGCAGAGACCACTGACTGCAACCAAGCAACTGCAGTCATTACTTAAATTGGCTAAGAGCACATTCCCAAATGCTCAGATCTGGGTGCCGGAAATTAACTTCAGTAACTTACTTCCAGAAATGGAGAGGGATACAATCAGAGGAATTAACCAGCATATAAAAAAACAGAATTACATACCAGCAATTAATGCTAGATCCTTTAAAGTGGGGGCTGACCACATCCATTGGACAGATAGCACTGCCCATAACATAATAAACCAGTGGATGAAGTGTTTAAACTAAAAATGACATTAACCCAAGAGAAGGGTAGATTGAACCTGGGAAAAACTGTTATTAATATTTCCCAACTCTTTAACCCCACAGAGGTACAGGAGAGGGTTTTAAACAAGGGCCTTACATTTGTTCCAACCCCAAAACATTGTAAAGTACAAATTCAGGAAGATCTGAAAAGGTTTTACAGGAGAGTAAAACTGACCGATTACTTTAGCGATTCAGAAACAGACAAGCAACCTTTTACACCACCATCAGAATGGACCCCACCAAACAATAAAATAGAGCCAGAAATCCTAAACTTTATTAAACAGACTCAATCACAAATTGAAAAAATCCCTAAACAGACAGACAAGCAAAACCTCACTGGAAGAGAGAGACGGGCAATCATAGAACTTAGAAACAATCTAGATATAATCATAAAACCAGCAGATAAGGGCAGCAGTATAGTGATCATGGATAGGCAACAGTATCTACTTGAAGCTCACAGACAGCTTAATAATACAGCCCACTACACGAAATTAGCAGGACCAATTTACCAGGACACACGAAAAGAGATTGGAAACATTTTAACAGAACTAAAGAAATCTAAACACTTAAATCAGAAACAAGTGGAATACCTAAGGGGGGAACAACCACAACCCAGAAAATTCTACATACTACCCAAAATACACAAGCACCCTGACACATGGACTGTACCAGGAGAAATACCACCAGGAAGACCAATTGTGTCAGACTGTGGTAGTGAATCCTACAGGATAGCAGAATACATTGACTCATTCCTAAACCCCTTATCACAGAAGCACCCTAGCTACATTAAAGACACTTACCACTTCATAGAAATAGTGAACTCACTGACCGTACCCCCGAACGCAATACTCTTTACCATGGACATTGAAAGCCTATACACAAACATAGAAACAGACAGAGGCATACAGGCAGTGGAAAATATCCTTAGAAAGTTCCCCCAACCCCACAGACCAGATGCAGCCATAATCCAGCTATTACACCTAGGACTAACAAAAAATGACTTTGAATTCCAGGAGCAATTCTACCTACAGATTAAGGGCACGGCTATGGGCAAGAAATTTGCCCCGGCCTACGCAAACATATACATGGCAGACTGGGAAAACACAGTCTTTGAAAAGTGTTCCAAGCTCCCGATGTGTTATTACAGATACCTGGATGACATATGGGGAGTCTGGACTCACACAGAAACAGAATTGCAAGAATTTGTAGGTATTCTCAACAGTCACCACCAATCTATTAAACTTAAAGTTACAACACATAGAGAAAGTGTGGATTTCCTGGACACCACAGTATTTAAATTACAACAGGAGAATAACAGCCACAAGCTAGCAACAAAGGTATTCTTTAAAGAAACAGACACACACACACTCCTGCACATAAACAGCCACCATCCAAAACATACCTTTCGGGGGCTGGTGAAGTCACAACTGACACGTTTTCACCGCATATGCACAAACGGAGAGGACTTTAGGGAAGCCACCACAACCCTATTTACTGCACTGAGACAGAGAGGTTACACGAAAAGGTTCCTCAGGCACCTTAAGTCTGATTTCCTGAGGGGACTGAATAGCCCACGGCCAAACAGAGAAGTAGCAAGACTACCACTGATAACGACATACGATACAACGACCAAACTAATACACGGAGTGATTAAAACCCAATTTGGGAAACTAAAAGAGGATGTTGACACACTTAGTCGATACCACATAACGTCAGCATACAGAAGAAGTCAAAACCTTCGAGGTATGCTGGTTCGGAGTAGGATAAGAAAACAGACAACCCAGAACTGCACAAACCCAAAATGTGGGACGTGTAAATACCTAATAATCCGCAAAATGATACAAAATAGACACACAGGAAAAGCAGCCCTAATTAAACAAAGAATTACATGTGAACAGCACAATGCTGTTTATGCAATTCGATGCAAACAATGCCACATCTTGTATGTAGGAGAAACAGGGAATAGTCTAAGGATGAGGCTCACAGGGCACCTCAGTGCTATTAGAACAAAGGATGTATACAAACCTACCTCCCGACACTTCATGGAGCATGGTCTTGAATCCCTGGAATTTATGGGGTTGGAGACCAACATGAACTGGACAACCTCACAAAGGAAGAGGAGGGAAAAACACTGGATAACAACCCTACAAACTCAGTTACCAAAGGGCTTAAATCAGATCTAAAATGGGGGAAATCCAACATCAAAAAACAAAACTGCCCCGACCTTAATTACCACAAATCCCAACCCCAACTTGATAAACCTCTCAAACCGCAACCACACCACACCCTACCCTAATCACAATAAACAGAGCTGACCCATACTGTTTAAGCTAACCAAAACCACTAAACCCCACACTGCCCACAACAAACAGACCAAAGCCCCAACCCTAACTACAAACAGACCCCATCCATATCCCAAATCCTAACTCCAAATGCACCCCACTCTACCCCTAAAGCCTAACCGTAACTCTAATACAGCAAACCTAATCTCCCACCCCACCCCTAAAATCTAAGCCTAACACACCCCACCCTACTCCTAAACCCTGACCCTCACTTAAACCTACCCCTAATGCAACCCTAACCCATAACTCCAACCCCCCAGCCCTGAATCTAATCACAACTCTGACCCTGGACCCTAACCCTGATGCACCCTACCCTACCCCTAAACACCTAACCCTAACCCTGATGCACCCTACCCTACCCCTAAACACCTAACCCTAACCCTGATGCACCCAACCCTACCCCTAAAACATAACCCTAACCCCACCCCACCCCTAAACACCTAACCCTAACCCTGATGCACCCCAACCTAACCCCAATATAGCCCTGAACCTAACTGCGACCCTGACCCTCACCTAACCCCAACACTAACCCCAGTGCAGCAACCCTAACCCTAACCTGAACCCCCCAACCTCAATACAACATAACCCTAACACTACGTAAAATAAAGGGTAGAGTTCCAACACCAATAATAATAACTAAATACGACATAGAGACCATAAATTGGCAAAACCCAGGAACTGATTATAACCCCAGAGGGGGATCAAAGGATTACGGATCAAGAAATTACTAAGAAGCGATCGGCAAGAAAAAGAAGCCAGGTGGTAAGGTAAAGCGTGGGCCAACCAAAAGTGGCAGGTATAAGTGACAAGAAGCTCAAGCGTTGAGTGAGAATACGAACACAAGAGGGTGTAACTACCCTCCTGCCCACACCATACAACCTAACCCTAACCCTAACCTACCCTAACCCTAACCCTAACCCTAACCCTAACCCTAACCCTAACCCTAACCCTAACCCTAACCCTAACCCTAACCCTAACCCTAACCCTAACCCTAACCCTAACCCTAACCCTAACCCTAACCCTAATGCAGCGTAACCCTAACCCTAACCCTAACCCTAACCCTAACCCTAACCCTAACCCTAACCCTAACCCTAATGCAACATAGGGAGGGCGTTTCCCCCCTCTGCCCACCATTTTAAAACCTAACCCTAACCCTAACCCTAACCCTAACCCTAACCCTAATGCAGCGTAACCCTAACCCTAACCCTAACCCTAACCCTAATGCAGCAACCCTAACCCTAACCCTAAACCTAACCCTAACCCTAACCCTAATGCAGTGTAGCGTAACCCTAACCCTAACCCTAACCCTAACCCTAATGTAGCGTAACCCTAACCCTAACCCTAATGTAGCGTAACCCTAATGCAGCGTAACCCTAACCCTAACCCTAACCCTAACCCTAACCCTAATGTAACCCTAACCCTAAAGTAACCCTAACCCTAACCCTAACCCTAACCCTAATGCAGCGTAACCCTAACCCTAACCCTAACCCTAACCCTAATGTAACCCTAACCCTAACCCTAACCCTAACCCTAATGTAGCGTAACCCTAACCCTAACCCTAACCCTAACCCTAACCCTAATGCAGTGACGCACTAAGGACTTGGTCTGTTTGTTTGTAGCTCCCTGATGAGCCGCAAGATGGCGAAACCGGTCGGAGTGTTCCAAGAAGGAACGATGGATGGTACTTAAGGCTGGAGGACGGGACACATTCAGTAGTAGCCAAGCAGGAACTCTGGATGGTGCCTAAAGCTAAAGCACAAGGTGCATTCATTTGGACAACAGCAACAGTCTGAGGTGCGGGCCAGAACCAAGAGGCAGACAACATAGGGAGGGCGTTTCCCCCCTCTGCCCACCATTTTAAAACCTAACTTTTGCAAGTGACGCACTAAGGACTTGGTCTGTTTGTTTATAGCTCCCTGATGAGCCGCAAGATGGCGAAACCGGTCGGAGTGTTCCAAGAAGGAACGATGGATGGTACTTAAGGCTGGAGGACGGGACACATTCAGTAGTAGCCAAGCAGGAACTCTGGATGGTGCCTAAAGCTAAAGCACAAGGTGCATTCATTTGGACAACAGCAACAGTCTGAGGTGCGGGCCAGAACCAAGAGGCAGACAACATAGGGAGGGCGTTTCCCCCCTCTGCCCACCATTTTAAAACCTAACTTTTGCAAGTGACGCACTAAGGACTTGGTCTGTTTGTTTGTAGCTCCCTGATGAGCCGCAAGATGGCGAAACCGGTCGGAGTGTTCCAAGAAGGAACGATGGATGGTACTTAAGGCTGGAGGACGGGACACATTCAGTAGTAGCCAAGCAGGAACTCTGGATGGTGCCTAAAGCTAAAGCACAAGGTGCATTCATTTGGACAACAGCAACAGTCTGAGGTGCGGGCCAGAACCAAGAGGCAGACAACATAGGGAGGGCGTTTCCCCCCTCTGCCCACCATTTTAAAACCTAACCCTAACCCTAACCCTAACCCTAACCCTAACCCTAACCCTAATGCAGCGTAACCCTAACCCTAACCCTAACCCTAACCCTAATGCAGCAACCCTAACCCTAACCCTAACCCTAACCCTAATGCAGTTTAGCGTAACCCTAACCCTAACCCTAACCCTAATGTAGCGTAACCCTAACCCTAACCCTAATGTAGCGTAACCCTAATGCAGCGTAACCCTAACCCTAACGCTAACCCTAACCCTAACCCTAATGTAACCCTAACCCTAAAGTAACCCTAACCCTAACCCTAACCCTAACCCTAATGCAGCGTAACCCTAACCCTAACCCTAACCCTAACCCTAATGTAACCCTAACCCTAACCCTAACCCTAACCCTAACCCTAATGTAACCCTAACCCTAACCCTAACCCTAATGTAACCCTAACCCTAACCCTAACCCTAATGTAACCCTAACCCTAACCCTAACACTAACCCTAATGCAGAGGCAGACAACATAGGGAGGGCGTTTCCCCCCTCTGCCCACCATTTTAAAACCTAACCCTAACCCTAACCCTAACCCTAACCCTAATGCAGCAACAGTCTGAGGTGCGGGCCAGAACCAAGAGGCAGACAACATAGGGAGGGCGTTTCCCCCCTCTGCCCACCATTTTAAAACCTAACCCTAACCCTAACCCTAACCCTAACCCAAACCCTAACCCTAATGCAGCGTAACCCTAACCCTAACCCTAACCCTAACCCTAATGCAGCAACCCTAACCCTAACCCTAACGCTAACCCTAACCCTAAACCTAATGCAGTGTAGCGTAACCCTAACCCTAACCCTAACCCTAACCCTAACCCTAATGCAGCGTAACCCTAACCCTAACCCTAACCCTAACCCTAACCCTAATGCAGCGTAACCCTAACCCTAACCCTAACCCTAATGCAGCATAACCCTAACCCTAACCCTAATGCAGCGTAACCCTAACCCTAACCCTAACCTACCCTACCCAACCCTAACCTAACCCTAACCCTAACCCTAACCCTAACACTAATGCAGCCTAACCCTAACCCTAACCCTAACCCTAATCCTAATGCAGCGTAACCCTAACCCTAACCCTAACCCTAACCCTAACCCTAATGCAGCCTAACCCTAACCCTAACCCTAACCCTAATGCAGCGTAACCCTAACCCTAACCCTAACCCTAACCCTAACCCTAACCCTAACCCCACCCCTAAAATCTAAGCCTAACACACCCCACCCTACTCCTAAACCCTGACCCTCACATAACCCTACCCCTAATGCAACCCTAACCCATAACTCCAACCCCCCAGCCCTGAATCTAATCACAACTCTGACCCTGGACCCTAACCCTGATGCACCCTACCCTACCCCTAAACACCTAACCCTAACCCTGATGCACCCTACCCTACCCCTAAACACCTAACCCTAACCCTGAGGCACCCAACCCTACCCCTAAAACATAACCCTAACCCCACCCCACCCCTAAACACCTAACCCTAACCCTGATGCACCCCAACCTAACCCCAATATAGCCCTGAACCTAACTGCGACCCTGACCCTCACCTAACCCCAACACTAACCCCAGTGCAGCAACCCTAACCCTAACCTGAACCCCCCAACCTCAATACAACATAACCCTAACACTACGTAAAATAAAGGGTAGAGTTCCAACACCAATAATAATAACTAAATACGACATAGAGACCATAAATTGGCAAAACCCAGGAACTGATTATAACCCCAGAGGGGGATCAAAGGATTACGGATCAAGAAATTACTAAGAAGCGATCGGCAAGAAAAAGAAGCCAGGTGGTAAGGTAAAGCGTGGGCCAACCAAAAGTGGCAGGTATAAGTGACAAGAAGCTCAAGAGTTGAGTGAGAATACGAACACAAGAGGGTGTAACTACCCTCCTGCCCACACCATACAACCTAACCCTAACCCTAACCCTAACCCTAACCCTAATGCACTATACAACAAACCTGGAAGAATTAGAAAATGAATTTGCTCAGGCTGCAGTGACAGAGCGCCTGGAAGAAATTATGACGAAAGCCACTAATTGGATTAAAAAGAGTCTTAGACATAAATTCAAAATTCAATCAATTGATGAGGCAAAGAGACATGTGGTGGGATTAGCATCACGGTTGACAGAGCAAGGGACCAGCACACAATTGAGGACAGAACAGCGGACCGGCACACGGACTAGGACGCCCCCACGCCATAGGCCAAATACCTGGGCAGCCTTGTTCCACCAGCCTGCGATCACAGCCCCCTCATGCCGCAGACGGACTGAAACCCCCCCCCCACCCCGTGGGCCAGCTGCCACGACTTTGTCACGCCACCGACGGACACCCCCACCCCGTGAGCCAACTGCCACAACCTCGTCAAGCCACCGACACACCCCCCCACCCTTTGAGCCAGCTGCCATGACTTCAGCACGCCACCGGCAGACCCCCCCACCCCTTGCACCAGTTGCCACGACTTCGTCACACCACCAACACAACCCCCACCCTTGGAGCCAGCTGCCATGACTTCGTCATGCCACCGATGGACCCCCCCACCCCTTGCACCAGTTGCCACGACTTCGTCACACCACCAACACACACCCCCACCCTTTGAGCCAGCTGCCATGACTTCGTCACGCCACCGACAGACCCCCCCACCCCGTGGGCCAGCTACCCCGACTTCATCACACCACCAGCAGACCACTGAAACCCCCCCTTCCTTGCGGTCCAGGGCAGTGACCCCCCCTTCCCCGCCATCCAGGGCGGCGACTAGCCCTACCCCACCCCACAGGCCAAGGACCAGGATTTCCAATGTGGCCATCATTAGGGACCTGGACATCACACTTGGCTCTCAAGAGCCTGAGCCACGTAGACCCCAGCACTACATGGGGAACCAACATCAGACCGTATTAAACCAAATCACTAGGGATTCCTCAGACCCAAAACAAACAGAAGGGAGAACCCCTCCTACACCAGGGACAAATCCATGCACAACATTCCTGTACCCCAAAACCAGGGTCACGTACCAACCGCTCCCACAGAGACAAAAGAAAGACTGTACCAAACCAACCATCCCAAGAAATACAGCAGTTCTAGAGCCCGAGATCAGTGTCACAAAACAACCCCTTCCACAGAAACAAAGGAGCGACCAGACCGGACAGGCAAACCCAATAGACACAGAAATGAGGACAGGAACAATGAGAGCCCAGACAGACAACACAGTAGGAGAGGCAGAAATAGCTGAAGCCGAGGTAGGGAACACAATAGGGGAGGCAGGGGTAGCAGACATAGAAACAGAAAACACACCAACAGGGGCAGAACCTGACTCTGAAGGGGAAGATGCACAGAGAGTGACGAGGCACCCCAACACCAGCCGAAAAAACATTACCTGGAAATTGGAACCCAGAAAATCCATTTTAATAATAGGAGATTCCAACCTCTCCAAGATAAAAAGATGCCCAAATCCCACCACCCAAATTGATAGCTTTCCAGGAGCTAAATTCATTCATGTCACAGCAATTCTGGACAAATTGGAACCCTGTCCGGAGACCAAAAAGGTGGTGCTCTCAGTTGGCATTAATAATCGAACGCAGAGACCACTGACTGCAACCAAGCAACTGCAGTCATTACTTAAATTGGCTAAGAGCACATTCCCAAATGCTCAGATCTGGGTGCCGGAAATTAACTTCAGTAACTTACTTCCAGAAATGGAGAGGGATACAATCAGAGGAATTAACCAGCATATAAAAAAACAGAATTACATACCAGCAATTAATGCTAGATCCTTTAAAGTGGGGGCTGACCACATCCATTGGACAGATAGCACTGCCCATAACATAATAAACCAGTGGATGAAGTGTTTAAACTAAAAATGACATTAACCCAAGAGAAGGGTAGATTGAACCTGGGAAAAACTGTTATTAATATTTCCCAACTCTTTAACCCCACAGAGGTACAGGAGAGGGTTTTAAACAAGGGCCTTACATTTGTTCCAACCCCAAAACATTGTAAAGTACAAATTCAGGAAGATCTGAAAAGGTTTTACAGGAGAGTAAAACTGACCGATTACTTTAGCGATTCAGAAACAGACAAGCAACCTTTTACACCACCATCAGAATGGACCCCACCAAACAATAAAATAGAGCCAGAAATCCTAAACTTTATTAAACAGACTCAATCACAAATTGAAAAAATCCCTAAACAGACAGACAAGCAAAACCTCACTGGAAGAGAGAGACGGGCAATCATAGAACTTAGAAACAATCTAGATATAATCATAAAACCAGCAGATAAGGGCAGCAGTATAGTGATCATGGATAGGCAACAGTATCTACTTGAAGCTCACAGACAGCTTAATAATACAGCCCACTACACGAAATTAGCAGGACCAATTTACCAGGACACACGAAAAGAGATTGGAAACATTTTAACAGAACTAAAGAAATCTAAACACTTAAATCAGAAACAAGTGGAATACCTAAGGGGGGAACAACCACAACCCAGAAAATTCTACATACTACCCAAAATACACAAGCACCCTGACACATGGACTGTACCAGGAGAAATACCACCAGGAAGACCAATTGTGTCAGACTGTGGTAGTGAATCCTACAGGATAGCAGAATACATTGACTCATTCCTAAACCCCTTATCACAGAAGCACCCTAGCTACATTAAAGACACTTACCACTTCATAGAAATAGTGAACTCACTGACCGTACCCCCGAACGCAATACTCTTTACCATGGACATTGAAAGCCTATACACAAACATAGAAACAGACAGAGGCATACAGGCAGTGGAAAATATCCTTAGAAAGTTCCCCCAACCCCACAGACCAGATGCAGCCATAATCCAGCTATTACACCTAGGACTAACAAAAAATGACTTTGAATTCCAGGAGCAATTCTACCTACAGATTAAGGGCACGGCTATGGGCAAGAAATTTGCCCCGGCCTACGCAAACATATACATGGCAGACTGGGAAAACACAGTCTTTGAAAAGTGTTCCAAGCTCCCGATGTGTTATTACAGATACCTGGATGACATATGGGGAGTCTGGACTCACACAGAAACAGAATTGCAAGAATTTGTAGGTATTCTCAACAGTCACCACCAATCTATTAAACTTAAAGTTACAACACATAGAGAAAGTGTGGATTTCCTGGACACCACAGTATTTAAATTACAACAGGAGAATAACAGCCACAAGCTAGCAACAAAGGTATTCTTTAAAGAAACAGACACACACACACTCCTGCACATAAACAGCCACCATCCAAAACATACCTTTCGGGGGCTGGTGAAGTCACAACTGACACGTTTTCACCGCATATGCACAAACGGAGAGGACTTTAGGGAAGCCACCACAACCCTATTTACTGCACTGAGACAGAGAGGTTACACGAAAAGGTTCCTCAGGCACCTTAAGTCTGATTTCCTGAGGGGACTGAATAGCCCACGGCCAAACAGAGAAGTAGCAAGACTACCACTGATAACGACATACGATACAACGACCAAACTAATACACGGAGTGATTAAAACCCAATTTGGGAAACTAAAAGAGGATGTTGACACACTTAGTCGATACCACATAACGTCAGCATACAGAAGAAGTCAAAACCTTCGAGGTATGCTGGTTCGGAGTAGGATAAGAAAACAGACAACCCAGAACTGCACAAACCCAAAATGTGGGACGTGTAAATACCTAATAATCCGCAAAATGATACAAAATAGACACACAGGAAAAGCAGCCCTAATTAAACAAAGAATTACATGTGAACAGCACAATGCTGTTTATGCAATTCGATGCAAACAATGCCACATCTTGTATGTAGGAGAAACAGGGAATAGTCTAAGGATGAGGCTCACAGGGCACCTCAGTGCTATTAGAACAAAGGATGTATACAAACCTACCTCCCGACACTTCATGGAGCATGGTCTTGAATCCCTGGAATTTATGGGGTTGGAGACCAACATGAACTGGACAACCTCACAAAGGAAGAGGAGGGAAAAACACTGGATAACAACCCTACAAACTCAGTTACCAAAGGGCTTAAATCAGATCTAAAATGGGGGAAATCCAACATCAAAAAACAAAACTGCCCCGACCTTAATTACCACAAATCCCAACCCCAACTTGATAAACCTCTCAAACCGCAACCACACCACACCCTACCCTAATCACAATAAACAGAGCTGACCCATACTGTTTAAGCTAACCAAAACCACTAAACCCCACACTGCCCACAACAAACAGACCAAAGCCCCAACCCTAACTACAAACAGACCCCATCCATATCCCAAATCCTAACTCCAAATGCACCCCACTCTACCCCTAAAGCCTAACCGTAACTCTAATACAGCAAACCTAATCTCCCACCCCACCCCTAAAATCTAAGCCTAACACACCCCACCCTACTCCTAAACCCTGACCCTCACTTAACCCTACCCCTAATGCAACCCTAACCCATAACTCCAACCCCCCAGCCCTGAATCTAATCACAACTCTGACCCTGGACCCTAACCCTGATGCACCCTACCCTACCCCTAAACACCTAACCCTAACCCTGATGCACCCTACCCTACCCCTAAACACCTAACCCTAACCCTGATGCACCCAACCCTACCCCTAAAACATAACCCTAACCCCACCCCACCCCTAAACACCTAACCCTAACCCTGATGCACCCCAACCTAACCCCAATATAGCCCTGAACCTAACTGCGACCCTGACCCTCACCTAACCCCAACACTAACCCCAGTGCAGCAACCCTAACCCTAACCTGAACCCCCCAACCTCAATACAACATAACCCTAACACTACGTAAAATAAAGGGTAGAGTTCCAACACCAATAATAATAACTAAATACGACATAGAGACCATAAATTGGCAAAACCCAGGAACTGATTATAACCCCAGAGGGGGATCAAAGGATTACGGATCAAGAAATTACTAAGAAGCGATCGGCAAGAAAAAGAAGCCAGGTGGTAAGGTAAAGCGTGGGCCAACCAAAAGTGGCAGGTATAAGTGACAAGAAGCTCAAGCGTTGAGTGAGAATACGAACACAAGAGGGTGTAACTACCCTCCTGCCCACACCATACAACCTAACCCTAACCCTAACCTACCCTAACCCTAACCCTAACCCTAACCCTAACCCTAATGCAGCGTAACCCTAACCCTAACCCTAACCCTAACCCTAATGCAGCGTAACCCTAACCCTAACCCTAACCCTAACCCTAACCCTAATGCAGCCTAACCCTAACCCTAACCCTAACCCTAACCCTAATGCAGCGTAACCCTAACCCTAACCCTAACCCTAACCCTAACCCTAACCCTAACCCTAATGCAGTGACGCACTAAGGACTTGGTCTGTTTGTTTGTAGCTCCCTGATGAGCCGCAAGATGGCGAAACCGGTCGGAGTGTTCCAAGAAGGAACGATGGATGGTACTTAAGGCTGGAGGACGGGACACATTCAGTAGTAGCCAAGCAGGAACTCTGGATGGTGCCTAAAGCTAAAGCACAAGGTGCATTCATTTGGACAACAGCAACAGTCTGAGGTGCGGGCCAGAACCAAGAGGCAGACAACATAGGGAGGGCGTTTCCCCCCTCTGCCCACCATTTTAAAACCTAACCCTAACCCTAACACTAACCCTAATGCAGAGGCAGACAACATAGGGAGGGCGTTTCCCCCATCTGCCCACCATTTTAAAACCTAACCCTAACCCTAACCCTAACCCTAACCCTAATGCAGCAACAGTCTGAGGTGCGGGCCAGAACCAAGAGGCAGACAACATAGGGAGGGCGTTTCCCCCCTCTGCCCACCATTTTAAAACCTAACCCTAACCCTAACCCTAACCCTAACCCAAACCCTAACCCTAATGCAGCGTAACCCTAACCCTAACCCTAACCCTAACCCTAATGCAGCAACCCTAACCCTAACCCTAACGCTAACCCTAACCCTAAACCTAATGCAGTGTAGCGTAACCCTAACCCTAACCCTAACCCTAACCCTAATGCAGCGTAACCCTAACCCTAACCCTAACCCTAACCCTAACCCTAATGCAGCGTAACCCTAACCCTAACCCTAACCCTAACCCTAACCCTAATGCAGCGTAACCCTAACCCTAACCCTAATGCAGCGTAACCCTAACCCTAACCCTAACCTACCCTACCCAACCCTAACCTAACCCTAACCCTAACCCTAACCCTAACACTAATGCAGCCTAACCCTAACCCTAACCCTAACCCTAACCCTAATGCAGCGTAACCCTAACCCTAACCCTAACCCTAACCCTAACCCTAATGCAGCCTAACCCTAACCCTAACCCTAACCCTAATGCAGCGTAACCCTAACCCTAACCCTAACCCTAACCCTAACCCTAACCCTAACCCCACCCCTAAAATCTAAGCCTAACACACCCCACCCTACTCCTAAACCCTGACCCTCACTTAACCCTACCCCTAATGCAACCCTAACCCATAACTCCAACCCCCCAGCCCTGAATCTAATCACAACTCTCCAAATGCACCCCACTCTACCCCTAAAGCCTAACCGTAACTCTAATACAGCAAACCTAATCTCCCACCCCACCCCTAAAATCTAAGCCTAACACACCCCACCCTACTCCTAAACCCTGACCCTCACATAACCCTACCCCTAATGCAACCCTAACCCATAACTCCAACCCCCCAGCCCTGAATCTAATCACAACTCTGACCCTGGACCCTAACCCTGATGCACCCTACCCTACCCCTAAACATCTAACCCTAACCCTGATGCACCCTACCCTACCCCTAAACACCTAACCCTAACCCTGAGGCACCCAACCCTACCCCTAAAACATAACCCTAACCCCACCCCACCCCTAAACACCTAACCCTAACCCTGATGCACCCCAACCTAACCCCAATATAGCCCTGAACCTAACTGCGACCCTGACCCTCACCTAACCCCAACACTAACCCCAGTGCAGCAACCCTAACCCTAACCTGAACCCCCCAACCTCAATACAACATAACCCTAACACTACGTAAAATAAAGGGTAGAGTTCCAACACCAATAATAATAACTAAATACGACATAGAGACCATAAATTGGCAAAACCCAGGAACTGATTATAACCCCAGAGGGGGATCAAAGGATTACGGATCAAGAAATTACTAAGAAGCGATCGGCAAGAAAAAGAAGCCAGGTGGTAAGGTAAAGCGTGGGCCAACCAAAAGTGGCAGGTATAAGTGACAAGAAGCTCAAGAGTTGAGTGAGAATACGAACACAAGAGGGTGTAACTACCCTCCTGCCCACACCATACAACCTAACCCTAACCCTAACCCTAACCCTAACCCTAATGCACTATACAACAAACCTGGAAGAATTAGAAAATGAATTTGCTCAGGCTGCAGTGACAGAGCGCCTGGAAGAAATTATGACGAAAGCCACTAATTGGATTAAAAAGAGTCTTAGACATAAATTCAAAATTCAATCAATTGATGAGGCAAAGAGACATGTGGTGGGATTAGCATCACGGTTGACAGAGCAAGGGACCAGCACACAATTGAGGACAGAACAGCGGACCGGCACACGGACTAGGACGCCCCCACGCCATAGGCCAAATACCTGGGCAGCCTTGTTCCACCAGCCTGCGATCACAGCCCCCTCATGCCGCAGACGGACTGAAAACCCCCCCCCACCCCGTGGGCCAGCTGCCACGACTTTGTCACGCCACCGACGGACACCCCCACCCCGTGAGCCAACTGCCACAACCTCGTCAAGCCACCGACACACCCCCCCACCCTTTGAGCCAGCTGCCATGACTTCAGCACGCCACCGGCAGACCCCCCCACCCCTTGCACCAGTTGCCACGACTTCGTCACACCACCAACACAACCCCCACCCTTGGAGCCAGCTGCCATGACTTCGTCATGCCACCGATGGACCCCCCCACCCCTTGCACCAGTTGCCACGACTTCGTCACACCACCAACACACACCCCCACCCTTTGAGCCAGCTGCCATGACTTCGTCACGCCACCGACAGACCCCCCCACCCCGTGGGCCAGCTACCCCGACTTCATCACACCACCAGCAGACCACTGAAACCCCCCCTTCCTTGCGGTCCAGGGCAGTGACCCCCCCTTCCCCGCCATCCAGGGCGGCGACTAGCCCTACCCCACCCCACAGGCCAAGGACCAGGATTTCCAATGTGGCCATCATTAGGGACCTGGACATCACACTTGGCTCTCAAGAGCCTGAGCCACGTAGACCCCAGCACTACATGGGGAACCAACATCAGACCGTATTAAACCAAATCACTAGGGATTCCTCAGACCCAAAACAAACAGAAGGGAGAACCCCTCCTACACCAGGGACAAATCCATGCACAACATTCCTGTACCCCAAAACCAGGGTCACGTACCAACCGCTCCCACAGAGACAAAAGAAAGACTGTACCAAACCAACCATCCCAAGAAATACAGCAGTTCTAGAGCCCGAGATCAGTGTCACAAAACAACCCCTTCCACAGAAACAAAGGAGCGACCAGACCGGACAGGCAAACCCAATAGACACAGAAATGAGGACAGGAACAATGAGAGCCCAGACAGACAACACAGTAGGAGAGGCAGAAATAGCTGAAGCCGAGGTAGGGAACACAATAGGGGAGGCAGGGGTAGCAGACATAGAAACAGAAAACACACCAACAGGGGCAGAACCTGACTCTGAAGGGGAAGATGCACAGAGAGTGACGAGGCACCCCAACACCAGCCGAAAAAACATTACCTGGAAATTGGAACCCAGAAAATCCATTTTAATAATAGGAGATTCCAACCTCTCCAAGATAAAAAGATGCCCAAATCCCACCACCCAAATTGATAGCTTTCCAGGAGCTAAATTCATTCATGTCACAGCAATTCTGGACAAATTGGAACCCTGTCCGGAGACCAAAAAGGTGGTGCTCTCAGTTGGCATTAATAATCGAACGCAGAGACCACTGACTGCAACCAAGCAACTGCAGTCATTACTTAAATTGGCTAAGAGCACATTCCCAAATGCTCAGATCTGGGTGCCGGAAATTAACTTCAGTAACTTACTTCCAGAAATGGAGAGGGATACAATCAGAGGAATTAACCAGCATATAAAAAAACAGAATTACATACCAGCAATTAATGCTAGATCCTTTAAAGTGGGGGCTGACCACATCCATTGGACAGATAGCACTGCCCATAACATAATAAACCAGTGGATGAAGTGTTTAAACTAAAAATGACATTAACCCAAGAGAAGGGTAGATTGAACCTGGGAAAAACTGTTATTAATATTTCCCAACTCTTTAACCCCACAGAGGTACAGGAGAGGGTTTTAAACAAGGGCCTTACATTTGTTCCAACCCCAAAACATTGTAAAGTACAAATTCAGGAAGATCTGAAAAGGTTTTACAGGAGAGTAAAACTGACCGATTACTTTAGCGATTCAGAAACAGACAAGCAACCTTTTACACCACCATCAGAATGGACCCCACCAAACAATAAAATAGAGCCAGAAATCCTAAACTTTATTAAACAGACTCAATCACAAATTGAAAAAATCCCTAAACAGACAGACAAGCAAAACCTCACTGGAAGAGAGAGACGGGCAATCATAGAACTTAGAAACAATCTAGATATAATCATAAAACCAGCAGATAAGGGCAGCAGTATAGTGATCATGGATAGGCAACAGTATCTACTTGAAGCTCACAGACAGCTTAATAATACAGCCCACTACACGAAATTAGCAGGACCAATTTACCAGGACACACGAAAAGAGATTGGAAACATTTTAACAGAACTAAAGAAATCTAAACACTTAAATCAGAAACAAGTGGAATACCTAAGGGGGGAACAACCACAACCCAGAAAATTCTACATACTACCCAAAATACACAAGCACCCTGACACATGGACTGTACCAGGAGAAATACCACCAGGAAGACCAATTGTGTCAGACTGTGGTAGTGAATCCTACAGGATAGCAGAATACATTGACTCATTCCTAAACCCCTTATCACAGAAGCACCCTAGCTACATTAAAGACACTTACCACTTCATAGAAATAGTGAACTCACTGACCGTACCCCCGAACGCAATACTCTTTACCATGGACATTGAAAGCCTATACACAAACATAGAAACAGACAGAGGCATACAGGCAGTGGAAAATATCCTTAGAAAGTTCCCCCAACCCCACAGACCAGATGCAGCCATAATCCAGCTATTACACCTAGGACTAACAAAAAATGACTTTGAATTCCAGGAGCAATTCTACCTACAGATTAAGGGCACGGCTATGGGCAAGAAATTTGCCCCGGCCTACGCAAACATATACATGGCAGACTGGGAAAACACAGTCTTTGAAAAGTGTTCCAAGCTCCCGATGTGTTATTACAGATACCTGGATGACATATGGGGAGTCTGGACTCACACAGAAACAGAATTGCAAGAATTTGTAGGTATTCTCAACAGTCACCACCAATCTATTAAACTTAAAGTTACAACACATAGAGAAAGTGTGGATTTCCTGGACACCACAGTATTTAAATTACAACAGGAGAATAACAGCCACAAGCTAGCAACAAAGGTATTCTTTAAAGAAACAGACACACACACACTCCTGCACATAAACAGCCACCATCCAAAACATACCTTTCGGGGGCTGGTGAAGTCACAACTGACACGTTTTCACCGCATATGCACAAACGGAGAGGACTTTAGGGAAGCCACCACAACCCTATTTACTGCACTGAGACAGAGAGGTTACACGAAAAGGTTCCTCAGGCACCTTAAGTCTGATTTCCTGAGGGGACTGAATAGCCCACGGCCAAACAGAGAAGTAGCAAGACTACCACTGATAACGACATACGATACAACGACCAAACTAATACACGGAGTGATTAAAACCCAATTTGGGAAACTAAAAGAGGATGTTGACACACTTAGTCGATACCACATAACGTCAGCATACAGAAGAAGTCAAAACCTTCGAGGTATGCTGGTTCGGAGTAGGATAAGAAAACAGACAACCCAGAACTGCACAAACCCAAAATGTGGGACGTGTAAATACCTAATAATCCGCAAAATGATACAAAATAGACACACAGGAAAAGCAGCCCTAATTAAACAAAGAATTACATGTGAACAGCACAATGCTGTTTATGCAATTCGATGCAAACAATGCCACATCTTGTATGTAGGAGAAACAGGGAATAGTCTAAGGATGAGGCTCACAGGGCACCTCAGTGCTATTAGAACAAAGGATGTATACAAACCTACCTCCCGACACTTCATGGAGCATGGTCTTGAATCCCTGGAATTTATGGGGTTGGAGACCAACATGAACTGGACAACCTCACAAAGGAAGAGGAGGGAAAAACACTGGATAACAACCCTACAAACTCAGTTACCAAAGGGCTTAAATCAGATCTAAAATGGGGGAAATCCAACATCAAAAAACAAAACTGCCCCGACCTTAATTACCACAAATCCCAACCCCAACTTGATAAACCTCTCAAACCGCAACCACACCACACCCTACCCTAATCACAATAAACAGAGCTGACCCATACTGTTTAAGCTAACCAAAACCACTAAACCCCACACTGCCCACAACAAACAGACCAAAGCCCCAACCCTAACTACAAACAGACCCCATCCATATCCCAAATCCTAACTCCAAATGCACCCCACTCTACCCCTAAAGCCTAACCGTAACTCTAATACAGCAAACCTAATCTCCCACCCCACCCCTAAAATCTAAGCCTAACACACCCCACCCTACTCCTAAACCCTGACCCTCACTTAACCCTACCCCTAATGCAACCCTAACCCATAACTCCAACCCCCCAGCCCTGAATCTAATCACAACTCTGACCCTGGACCCTAACCCTGATGCACCCTACCCTACCCCTAAACACCTAACCCTAACCCTGATGCACCCTACCCTACCCCTAAACACCTAACCCTAACCCTGATGCACCCAACCCTACCCCTAAAACATAACCCTAACCCCACCCCACCCCTAAACACCTAACCCTAACCCTGATGCACCCCAACCTAACCCCAATATAGCCCTGAACCTAACTGCGACCCTGACCCTCACCTAACCCCAACACTAACCCCAGTGCAGCAACCCTAACCCTAACCTGAACCCCCCAACCTCAATACAACATAACCCTAACACTACGTAAAATAAAGGGTAGAGTTCCAACACCAATAATAATAACTAAATACGACATAGAGACCATAAATTGGCAAAACCCAGGAACTGATTATAACCCCAGAGGGGGATCAAAGGATTACGGATCAAGAAATTACTAAGAAGCGATCGGCAAGAAAAAGAAGCCAGGTGGTAAGGTAAAGCGTGGGCCAACCAAAAGTGGCAGGTATAAGTGACAAGAAGCTCAAGCGTTGAGTGAGAATACGAACACAAGAGGGTGTAACTACCCTCCTGCCCACACCATACAACCTAACCCTAACCCTAACCTACCCTAACCCTAACCCTAACCCTAACCCTAACCCTAATGCAGCGTAACCCTAACCCTAACCCTAACCCTAACCCTAATGCAGCGTAACCCTAACCCTAACCCTAACCCTAACCCTAACCCTAATGCAGCCTAACCCTAACCCTAACCCTAACCCTAACCCTAATGCAGCGTAACCCTAACCCTAACCCTAACCCTAACCCTAACCCTAACCCTAACCCTAATGCAGTGACGCACTAAGGACTTGGTCTGTTTGTTTGTAGCTCCCTGATGAGCCGCAAGATGGCGAAACCGGTCGGAGTGTTCCAAGAAGGAACGATGGATGGTACTTAAGGCTGGAGGACGGGACACATTCAGTAGTAGCCAAGCAGGAACTCTGGATGGTGCCTAAAGCTAAAGCACAAGGTGCATTCATTTGGACAACAGCAACAGTCTGAGGTGCGGGCCAGAACCAAGAGGCAGACAACATAGGGAGGGCGTTTCCCCCCTCTGCCCACCATTTTAAAACCTAACCCTAACCCTAACACTAACCCTAATGCAGAGGCAGACAACATAGGGAGGGCGTTTCCCCCATCTGCCCACCATTTTAAAACCTAACCCTAACCCTAACCCTAACCCTAACCCTAATGCAGCAACAGTCTGAGGTGCGGGCCAGAACCAAGAGGCAGACAACATAGGGAGGGCGTTTCCCCCCTCTGCCCACCATTTTAAAACCTAACCCTAACCCTAACCCTAACCCTAACCCAAACCCTAACCCTAATGCAGCGTAACCCTAACCCTAACCCTAACCCTAACCCTAATGCAGCAACCCTAACCCTAACCCTAACGCTAACCCTAACCCTAAACCTAATGCAGTGTAGCGTAACCCTAACCCTAACCCTAACCCTAACCCTAATGCAGCGTAACCCTAACCCTAACCCTAACCCTAACCCTAACCCTAATGCAGCGTAACCCTAACCCTAACCCTAACCCTAACCCTAACCCTAATGCAGCGTAACCCTAACCCTAACCCTAATGCAGCGTAACCCTAACCCTAACCCTAACCTACCCTACCCAACCCTAACCTAACCCTAACCCTAACCCTAACCCTAACACTAATGCAGCCTAACCCTAACCCTAACCCTAACCCTAACCCTAATGCAGCGTAACCCTAACCCTAACCCTAACCCTAACCCTAACCCTAATGCAGCCTAACCCTAACCCTAACCCTAACCCTAATGCAGCGTAACCCTAACCCTAACCCTAACCCTAACCCTAACCCTAACCCCACCCCTAAAATCTAAGCCTAACACACCCCACCCTACTCCTAAACCCTGACCCTCACTTAACCCTACCCCTAATGCAACCCTAACCCATAACTCCAACCCCCCAGCCCTGAATCTAATCACAACTCTCCAAATGCACCCCACTCTACCCCTAAAGCCTAACCGTAACTCTAATACAGCAAACCTAATCTCCCACCCCACCCCTAAAATCTAAGCCTAACACACCCCACCCTACTCCTAAACCCTGACCCTCACATAACCCTACCCCTAATGCAACCCTAACCCATAACTCCAACCCCCCAGCCCTGAATCTAATCACAACTCTGACCCTGGACCCTAACCCTGATGCACCCTACCCTACCCCTAAACATCTAACCCTAACCCTGATGCACCCTACCCTACCCCTAAACACCTAACCCTAACCCTGAGGCACCCAACCCTACCCCTAAAACATAACCCTAACCCCACCCCACCCCTAAACACCTAACCCTAACCCTGATGCACCCCAACCTAACCCCAATATAGCCCTGAACCTAACTGCGACCCTGACCCTCACCTAACCCCAACACTAACCCCAGTGCAGCAACCCTAACCCTAACCTGAACCCCCCAACCTCAATACAACATAACCCTAACACTACGTAAAATAAAGGGTAGAGTTCCAACACCAATAATAATAACTAAATACGACATAGAGACCATAAATTGGCAAAACCCAGGAACTGATTATAACCCCAGAGGGGGATCAAAGGATTACGGATCAAGAAATTACTAAGAAGCGATCGGCAAGAAAAAGAAGCCAGGTGGTAAGGTAAAGCGTGGGCCAACCAAAAGTGGCAGGTATAAGTGACAAGAAGCTCAAGAGTTGAGTGAGAATACGAACACAAGAGGGTGTAACTACCCTCCTGCCCACACCATACAACCTAACCCTAACCCTAACCCTAACCCTAACCCTAATGCACTATACAACAAACCTGGAAGAATTAGAAAATGAATTTGCTCAGGCTGCAGTGACAGAGCGCCTGGAAGAAATTATGACGAAAGCCACTAATTGGATTAAAAAGAGTCTTAGACATAAATTCAAAATTCAATCAATTGATGAGGCAAAGAGACATGTGGTGGGATTAGCATCACGGTTGACAGAGCAAGGGACCAGCACACAATTGAGGACAGAACAGCGGACCGGCACACGGACTAGGACGCCCCCACGCCATAGGCCAAATACCTGGGCAGCCTTGTTCCACCAGCCTGCGATCACAGCCCCCTCATGCCGCAGACGGACTGAAAACCCCCCCCCACCCCGTGGGCCAGCTGCCACGACTTTGTCACGCCACCGACGGACACCCCCACCCCGTGAGCCAACTGCCACAACCTCGTCAAGCCACCGACACACCCCCCCACCCTTTGAGCCAGCTGCCATGACTTCAGCACGCCACCGGCAGACCCCCCCACCCCTTGCACCAGTTGCCACGACTTCGTCACACCACCAACACAACCCCCACCCTTGGAGCCAGCTGCCATGACTTCGTCATGCCACCGATGGACCCCCCCACCCCTTGCACCAGTTGCCACGACTTCGTCACACCACCAACACACACCCCCACCCTTTGAGCCAGCTGCCATGACTTCGTCACGCCACCGACAGACCCCCCCACCCCGTGGGCCAGCTACCCCGACTTCATCACACCACCAGCAGACCACTGAAACCCCCCCTTCCTTGCGGTCCAGGGCAGTGACCCCCCCTTCCCCGCCATCCAGGGCGGCGACTAGCCCTACCCCACCCCACAGGCCAAGGACCAGGATTTCCAATGTGGCCATCATTAGGGACCTGGACATCACACTTGGCTCTCAAGAGCCTGAGCCACGTAGACCCCAGCACTACATGGGGAACCAACATCAGACCGTATTAAACCAAATCACTAGGGATTCCTCAGACCCAAAACAAACAGAAGGGAGAACCCCTCCTACACCAGGGACAAATCCATGCACAACATTCCTGTACCCCAAAACCAGGGTCACGTACCAACCGCTCCCACAGAGACAAAAGAAAGACTGTACCAAACCAACCATCCCAAGAAATACAGCAGTTCTAGAGCCCGAGATCAGTGTCACAAAACAACCCCTTCCACAGAAACAAAGGAGCGACCAGACCGGACAGGCAAACCCAATAGACACAGAAATGAGGACAGGAACAATGAGAGCCCAGACAGACAACACAGTAGGAGAGGCAGAAATAGCTGAAGCCGAGGTAGGGAACACAATAGGGGAGGCAGGGGTAGCAGACATAGAAACAGAAAACACACCAACAGGGGCAGAACCTGACTCTGAAGGGGAAGATGCACAGAGAGTGACGAGGCACCCCAACACCAGCCGAAAAAACATTACCTGGAAATTGGAACCCAGAAAATCCATTTTAATAATAGGAGATTCCAACCTCTCCAAGATAAAAAGATGCCCAAATCCCACCACCCAAATTGATAGCTTTCCAGGAGCTAAATTCATTCATGTCACAGCAATTCTGGACAAATTGGAACCCTGTCCGGAGACCAAAAAGGTGGTGCTCTCAGTTGGCATTAATAATCGAACGCAGAGACCACTGACTGCAACCAAGCAACTGCAGTCATTACTTAAATTGGCTAAGAGCACATTCCCAAATGCTCAGATCTGGGTGCCGGAAATTAACTTCAGTAACTTACTTCCAGAAATGGAGAGGGATACAATCAGAGGAATTAACCAGCATATAAAAAAACAGAATTACATACCAGCAATTAATGCTAGATCCTTTAAAGTGGGGGCTGACCACATCCATTGGACAGATAGCACTGCCCATAACATAATAAACCAGTGGATGAAGTGTTTAAACTAAAAATGACATTAACCCAAGAGAAGGGTAGATTGAACCTGGGAAAAACTGTTATTAATATTTCCCAACTCTTTAACCCCACAGAGGTACAGGAGAGGGTTTTAAACAAGGGCCTTACATTTGTTCCAACCCCAAAACATTGTAAAGTACAAATTCAGGAAGATCTGAAAAGGTTTTACAGGAGAGTAAAACTGACCGATTACTTTAGCGATTCAGAAACAGACAAGCAACCTTTTACACCACCATCAGAATGGACCCCACCAAACAATAAAATAGAGCCAGAAATCCTAAACTTTATTAAACAGACTCAATCACAAATTGAAAAAATCCCTAAACAGACAGACAAGCAAAACCTCACTGGAAGAGAGAGACGGGCAATCATAGAACTTAGAAACAATCTAGATATAATCATAAAACCAGCAGATAAGGGCAGCAGTATAGTGATCATGGATAGGCAACAGTATCTACTTGAAGCTCACAGACAGCTTAATAATACAGCCCACTACACGAAATTAGCAGGACCAATTTACCAGGACACACGAAAAGAGATTGGAAACATTTTAACAGAACTAAAGAAATCTAAACACTTAAATCAGAAACAAGTGGAATACCTAAGGGGGGAACAACCACAACCCAGAAAATTCTACATACTACCCAAAATACACAAGCACCCTGACACATGGACTGTACCAGGAGAAATACCACCAGGAAGACCAATTGTGTCAGACTGTGGTAGTGAATCCTACAGGATAGCAGAATACATTGACTCATTCCTAAACCCCTTATCACAGAAGCACCCTAGCTACATTAAAGACACTTACCACTTCATAGAAATAGTGAACTCACTGACCGTACCCCCGAACGCAATACTCTTTACCATGGACATTGAAAGCCTATACACAAACATAGAAACAGACAGAGGCATACAGGCAGTGGAAAATATCCTTAGAAAGTTCCCCCAACCCCACAGACCAGATGCAGCCATAATCCAGCTATTACACCTAGGACTAACAAAAAATGACTTTGAATTCCAGGAGCAATTCTACCTACAGATTAAGGGCACGGCTATGGGCAAGAAATTTGCCCCGGCCTACGCAAACATATACATGGCAGACTGGGAAAACACAGTCTTTGAAAAGTGTTCCAAGCTCCCGATGTGTTATTACAGATACCTGGATGACATATGGGGAGTCTGGACTCACACAGAAACAGAATTGCAAGAATTTGTAGGTATTCTCAACAGTCACCACCAATCTATTAAACTTAAAGTTACAACACATAGAGAAAGTGTGGATTTCCTGGACACCACAGTATTTAAATTACAACAGGAGAATAACAGCCACAAGCTAGCAACAAAGGTATTCTTTAAAGAAACAGACACACACACACTCCTGCACATAAACAGCCACCATCCAAAACATACCTTTCGGGGGCTGGTGAAGTCACAACTGACACGTTTTCACCGCATATGCACAAACGGAGAGGACTTTAGGGAAGCCACCACAACCCTATTTACTGCACTGAGACAGAGAGGTTACACGAAAAGGTTCCTCAGGCACCTTAAGTCTGATTTCCTGAGGGGACTGAATAGCCCACGGCCAAACAGAGAAGTAGCAAGACTACCACTGATAACGACATACGATACAACGACCAAACTAATACACGGAGTGATTAAAACCCAATTTGGGAAACTAAAAGAGGATGTTGACACACTTAGTCGATACCACATAACGTCAGCATACAGAAGAAGTCAAAACCTTCGAGGTATGCTGGTTCGGAGTAGGATAAGAAAACAGACAACCCAGAACTGCACAAACCCAAAATGTGGGACGTGTAAATACCTAATAATCCGCAAAATGATACAAAATAGACACACAGGAAAAGCAGCCCTAATTAAACAAAGAATTACATGTGAACAGCACAATGCTGTTTATGCAATTCGATGCAAACAATGCCACATCTTGTATGTAGGAGAAACAGGGAATAGTCTAAGGATGAGGCTCACAGGGCACCTCAGTGCTATTAGAACAAAGGATGTATACAAACCTACCTCCCGACACTTCATGGAGCATGGTCTTGAATCCCTGGAATTTATGGGGTTGGAGACCAACATGAACTGGACAACCTCACAAAGGAAGAGGAGGGAAAAACACTGGATAACAACCCTACAAACTCAGTTACCAAAGGGCTTAAATCAGATCTAAAATGGGGGAAATCCAACATCAAAAAACAAAACTGCCCCGACCTTAATTACCACAAATCCCAACCCCAACTTGATAAACCTCTCAAACCGCAACCACACCACACCCTACCCTAATCACAATAAACAGAGCTGACCCATACTGTTTAAGCTAACCAAAACCACTAAACCCCACACTGCCCACAACAAACAGACCAAAGCCCCAACCCTAACTACAAACAGACCCCATCCATATCCCAAATCCTAACTCCAAATGCACCCCACTCTACCCCTAAAGCCTAACCGTAACTCTAATACAGCAAACCTAATCTCCCACCCCACCCCTAAAATCTAAGCCTAACACACCCCACCCTACTCCTAAACCCTGACCCTCACTTAACCCTACCCCTAATGCAACCCTAACCCATAACTCCAACCCCCCAGCCCTGAATCTAATCACAACTCTGACCCTGGACCCTAACCCTGATGCACCCTACCCTACCCCTAAACACCTAACCCTAACCCTGATGCACCCTACCCTACCCCTAAACACCTAACCCTAACCCTGATGCACCCAACCCTACCCCTAAAACATAACCCTAACCCCACCCCACCCCTAAACACCTAACCCTAACCCTGATGCACCCCAACCTAACCCCAATATAGCCCTGAACCTAACTGCGACCCTGACCCTCACCTAACCCCAACACTAACCCCAGTGCAGCAACCCTAACCCTAACCTGAACCCCCCAACCTCAATACAACATAACCCTAACACTACGTAAAATAAAGGGTAGAGTTCCAACACCAATAATAATAACTAAATACGACATAGAGACCATAAATTGGCAAAACCCAGGAACTGATTATAACCCCAGAGGGGGATCAAAGGATTACGGATCAAGAAATTACTAAGAAGCGATCGGCAAGAAAAAGAAGCCAGGTGGTAAGGTAAAGCGTGGGCCAACCAAAAGTGGCAGGTATAAGTGACAAGAAGCTCAAGCGTTGAGTGAGAATACGAACACAAGAGGGTGTAACTACCCTCCTGCCCACACCATACAACCTAACCCTAACCCTAACCTACCCTAACCCTAACCCTAACCCTAACCCTAACCCTAATGCAGCGTAACCCTAACCCTAACCCTAACCCTAACCCTAATGCAGCGTAACCCTAACCCTAACCCTAACCCTAACCCTAACCCTAACCCTAATGCAGCCTAACCCTAACCCTAACCCTAACCCTAACCCTAATGCAGCGTAACCCTAACCCTAACCCTAACCCTAACCCTAACCCTAACCCTAATGCAGTGACGCACTAAGGGCTTGGTCTGTTTGTTTGTAGCTCCCTGATGAGCCGCAAGATGGCGAAACCGGTCGGAGTGTTCCAAGAAGGAACGATGGATGGTACTTAAGGCTGGAGGACGGGACACATTCAGTAGTAGCCAAGCAGGAACTCTGGATGGTGCCTAAAGCTAAAGCACAAGGTGCATTCATTTGGACAACAGCAACAGTCTGAGGTGCGGGCCAGAACCAAGAGGCAGACAACATAGGGAGGGCGTTTCCCCCCTCTGCCCACCATTTTAAAACCTAACTTTTGCAAGTGACGCACTAAGGACTTGGTCTGTTTGTTTATA
>NW_027139486.1:172500-175000 GCF_035084215.1 Heptranchias perlo
ATGCAGCGTAACCCTAACCCTAACCCTAACCCTAACCCTAACCCTAATGCACTAACCCTAACCCTAACCCTAATGCACTAACCCTAACCCTGACCCTGACCCTGACCCTGACCCTAACCCTAACCCTGACCCTGACCCTAACCCTAACCCTGACCCTGACCCTGACCCTAACCCTAACCCTAACCCTAACCCTAATGCAGCGTACCCTAACCCTAACCCTAACCCTAACCGCAACCACACCACACCCTACCCTAATCACAATAAACAGAGCTAACCCCTACTGTTTAAGCTAACCAAAACCACTAAACCCCACACTGCCCACAACAAACAGACCAAAGCCCCAACCCTAACTACAAACAGACCCCATCCATATCCCAAATCCTAACTCCAAATGCACCCCACTCTACCCCTAAAGCCTAACCGTAACTCTAATACAGCAAACCTAATCTCCCACCCCACCCCTAAAATCTAAGCCTAACACACCCCACCCTACTCCTAATCCCTGACCCTCACTTAACCCTACCCCTAATGCAACCCTAACCCATAACTCCAACCCCCCAGCCCTGAATCTAATCACAACTCTGACCCTGGACCCTAACCCTGATGCACCCTACCCTACCCCTAAACACCTAACCCTAACCCTGATGCACCCTACCCTACCCCTAAACACCTAACCCTAACCCTGATGCACCCAACCCTATCCCTAAAACATAACCCTAACCCCACCCCACCCCTAAACACCTAACCCTAACCCTGATGCACCCCAACCTAACCCCAATATAGCCCTGAACCTAACTGCGACCCTGACCCTCACCTAACCCCAACACTAACCCCAGTGCAGCAACCCTAACCCTAACCTGAATCCCCCAACCTCAATACAACATAACCCTAACACTACGTAAAATAAAGGGTAGAGTTCCAACACCAATGATAATAACTAAATACGACATAGAGACCATAAATTGGCAAAACCCAGGAACTGATTATAACCCCAGAGGGGGATCAAAGGATTACGGATCAAGAAATTACTAAGAAGCGATCGGCAAGAAAAAGAAGCCAGGTGGTAAGGTAAAGCGTGGGCCAACCAAAAGTGGCAGGTATAAGTGACAAGAAGCTCAAGCGTTGAGTGAGAATACGAACACAAGAGGGTGTAACTACCCTCCTGCCCATACCATACAACCTAACCCTAACCCTAACCCTAACCCTAATGCAGCATTCACTAACCCTAACCCTAACCCTAACCCTAACCCTAACCCTAATGCAGCGTAACCCTAACCCTAACCCTAACCCTAACCCTAATGCAGTGTTACCCTAACCCTAACCCTAACCCTAACCCTAACCCTAATGCAGCGTAACCCTAACCCTAACCCTAACCCTAACCCTAACCCTAACCAAGAGGCAGACAACATAGGGAGGGCGTTTCCCCCCTCTGCCCACCATTTTGAAACCTAACCCTAACCCTAACCCTAACCCTAACCCTAACCCTAATGCAGCGTAACCCTAACCCTAACCCTGACCCTAACCCTAACCCTAATGCAGCGTAACCCTAACCCTAACCCTAACCCTAACCCTAACCCTAATGCACTAACCCTAACCCTAACCGTAACCCTAATGCACTAACCCTAACCCTGACCCTGACCCTGACCCTGACCCTAACCCTAACCCTGACCCTGACCCTAACCCTAACCCTGACCCTGACCCTGACCCTAACCCTAACCCTAACCCTAACCCTAATGCAGCGTACCCTAACCCTAACCCTAACCCTAACCGCAACCACACCACACCCTACCCTAATCACAATAAACAGAGCTAACCCCTACTGTTTAAGCTAACCAAAACCACTAAACCCCACACTGCCCACAACAAACAGACCAAAGCCCCAACCCTAACTACAAACAGACCCCATCCATATCCCAAATCCTAACTCCAAATGCACCCCACTCTACCCCTAAAGCCTAACCGTAACTCTAATACAGCAAACCTAATCTCCCACCCCACCCCTAAAATCTAAGCCTAACACACCCCACCCTACTCCTAATCCCTGACCCTCACTTAACCCTACCCCTAATGCAACCCTAACCCATAACTCCAACCCCCCAGCCCTGAATCTAATCACAACTCTGACCCTGGACCCTAACCCTGATGCACCCTACCCTACCCCTAAACACCTAACCCTAACCCTGATGCACCCTACCCTACCCCTAAACACCTAACCCTAACCCTGATGCACCCAACCCTATCCCTAAAACATAACCCTAACCCCACCCCACCCCTAAACACCTAACCCTAACCCTGATGCACCCCAACCTAACCCCAATATAGCCCTGAACCTAACTGCGACCCTGACCCTCACCTAACCCCAACACTAACCCCAGTGCAGCAACCCTAACCCTAACCTGAATCCCCCAACCTCAATACAACATAACCCTAACACTACGTAAAATAAAGGGTAGAGTTCCAACACCAATAATAATAACTAAATACGACATAGAGACCATAA
>NW_027139486.1:177500-178817 GCF_035084215.1 Heptranchias perlo
CTAACCCTAACCCTAACCTAACTGCGACCCTGACCCTCACCTAACCCCAACACTAACCCCAGTGCAGCAACCCTAACCCTAACCTGAACCCCCCAACCTCAATACAACATAACCCTAACACTACGTAAAATAAAGGGTAGAGTTCCAACACCAATAATAATTTTCAAGTAAGCAAATAATAACTAAATACTACATAGAGACCATAAATTGGCAAAACCCAGGAACTCATTATAACCCCAGAGGGGGATCAAAGGATTACGGATCAAGAAATTACTAAGAAGAGATCGGCAAGAAAAAGAAGCCAGGTGGTAAGGTAAAGCGTGGGCCAACCAAAAGTGGCAGGTATAAGTGACAAGAAGCTCAAGGGTTGAGTGAGAATACGAACACAAGAGGGTGTAACTACCCTCCTGCCCACACCATACAACCCTAACCCTAACCCTAACCCTAATGCACCGCGCCGCAGTCACTTGAGGGATAGAGAGAGAGAGAGAGGGAGAGAGAGAGAGAGAGATAGAGAGAGGGAGACCGCACCGCAGTCACTTGGAGAGATCGATGAGAGAGAGAGAGAGACCGCGCCGCAGTCACTTGGTGGGATAGAGAGAGAGAGAGAGGGAGAGAGAGGGGAGAGGAGAGAGAGAGAGAGAGGGAGGGAGAGAGAGAGACCGCACCGCAGTCACTTGGAGGGGATAGAGAGAGAGAGAGAGGAGAGAGAGAGAGAGAGAGGGAGGGAGAGAGAGAGGACCGCACCGCAGTCACTTGGAGGGATAGAGAGAGGGAGAGAGAGGGGAGAGAGAGAGAGAGACCGCGCCGCAGTCACTTGGAGGGATAGAGAGAGGGGAGAGAGAGAGAGAGAGGGAGAGAGAGAGAGACCGCACCGCAGTCACTTGGAGAGAGAGAGAGAGAGGGGAGAGGGAGAGAGAGGGAGAGAGAGAGAGAGAGGAGAGAGAGAGAGAGGGAGAGAGAGGGAGAGAGAGAGACCGCGCCGCAGTCACTTGGAGGGATCGAGAGAGAGAGAGAGAGAGAGAGGGAGAGAGAGAGAGGGAGAGAGAGAGAGAGAGAGGGAGGGAGAGAGAGAGAGAGAGAGAGGACCGCACCGCAGTCACTTGGAGGGATAGAGAGAGAGAGAGAGAGGGAGAGAGGAGGGAGAGAGAGAGAGAGACCGCGCCGCAGTCACTTGGAGGGATAGAGAGAGAGAGAGAGAGAACATAAGAACATAAGAACATAAGAAATTGGAGCAGGAGTAGGCCAATCGGCCCCTCGAGCCTGCTCCGCCATTCAATAAGATCATGGCTGATCTGATCCCAACCACAAATCTAA
>NW_027139487.1:0-147500 GCF_035084215.1 Heptranchias perlo
TGGAGTGTGAGAGAGAGGGGTTAGAGGGAACTCCCCAGACACAGGCGTGTGAGGAGGGTTAGAGGGACCTCCCCAGATACAGGAGAGTGAGACGAGAGGGGGTAAGAGGGACCTCCCCAGATACAGGAGTGTGAGAGAGAGAGGGGTTAGAGGGACCTCCCCAGATACAGGAGTGTGAAAGAGAGGGGTTAGAGGGACCTCCCCAGATACAGGAGTGTGAAAGAGAGGGGTTAGAGGGACCTCCCCAGATACAGGAGTGTGAGAGAGAGAGGTTAGAGGGACCTCCCCAGATACAGGAGTGTGAGAGAGGGGTTAGAGGGGCCTCCCCAGATACAGGAGTGTGAGAGAGGGGTTAGAGGGACCTCCCCAGATACAGGAGTGTGAGAGAGGGGTTAGAGGACCTCCCCAGATACAGGAGTGTGAGGGAGAGAGGGTTAGAGGGCCTCCTCAGATACAGGAGTGTGAGAGAGGGGTTAGAGGGCCTCCCCAGATACAGGAGTGTGAGAGAGGGGTTAGAGCGACCTCCCAGATGCAGGAGTGTGAGAGAGAGGGGTCTTAGAGGGACCTCCCCAGATACAGGAGTGTGAGAGAGGGGTTAGAGGGGCCTCCCCAGATACAGGAGTGTGAAGAGGGGTTAGAGGGACGTCCCCAGATACAGAAGAGTGAGAGAGGGGTTCGAGGAACCTCCCCAGATACAGGAGTGTGAGAGAGGGTTAGAGGGACCTCCCCAGATACAGGAGTGAGAGAGGGGTTAGAGGGACCTCCCCAGATACAGGAATGTGAGAGAGGGGGTAGAGGAACCTCCCCAGATACAGGAGTGTGAGAGAGGGGTTAGAGGGACCTCCCCAGATACAGGAGAGTGAGAGAGGGATTAGAGGGACCTCCCCAGATACAGGAATGTGAGAGAGGGGTTTAGAGTGACCTCCCGAGATACAAGAGTGTGAGAGAGGGGTTAGAGGGACCTCCCCAGATACAGGAGTGTGAGAGAGGGGTTAGAGGGACCTCCCCAGATACAGGAATGTGAGAGAGGGGTTAGAGGAACCTCCCTAGATACAGGAGTGTGAGAGAAGGGTTAGAGGGACCTCCCCAGATACAGGAGTGTGAGAGAGGGGTTAGAGGGACCTCCCCAGATACTGGAGTGTGAGAGAGGGGTAAGAGGGACCTCCCCAGATACTGGAGTGTGAGAGAGGGGTTAGAGGGACCTCCCCCAGATACAGGAGTGTGAGAGAGGGGTTAGAGGGACTCCCCAGATACAGGAGTGTGAGAGAGGGGGGTTAGAGGGACCTCCCCAGATACAAGAGTGTGAGGGAGGGGTGAGAGGGACCTCCCCAGATACAGGAGTGTGAGAGAGGGGTCTAGAGCGACCTCCCCAGATGCAGGAGTGTGAGAGAGAGGGGGTTAGAGGGACCTACCCAGATACAGGAGTGTGAGAGAGGGGTTAGAGGGGCCTCCCCAGATACAGAGTGTGAAAGAGGGGTTAGAGGGACCTCCCCAGATACAGGAGTGTGAGAGAGGGGTCGAGGAACCTCCCCAGATACAGGAGTGTGAGAGAGGGGTTAGAGGGACCTCCCCAGATACTGGAGTGTGAGAGAGGGGTTAGAGGGACCTCCCCAGCTACAGGTGTGTGAGAGAGAGGGGTTAGAGGGACCTCCCCAGATACAGGAGTGTGAAAGAGAGGGGTTAGAGGGACCTCCCCAGATACAGGAGTGTGAGAGAGGGGGGTTAGAGGGACCTCCCCAGATACAAGAGTGTGAGGGAGAGGGGTTAGAGGGGCCTCCCCAGATACAGGAGTGTGAGAGAGGGGTTTAGAGGGACCTCCCCAGATACAGGAATGTGAGAGAGGGGTTAGAGTGACCTCCCTCGATACAAGAGTGTGAGAGAGGGGTTCGAGGAACCTCCCTAGATACAGGAGTGTGAGAGAGGGGTTAGAGGGACCTCCCCAGATACAGGAGTGTGTGAGAGAGGGGTTAGAGGGACCTCCCCAGATACAGGAGTGTGAGAGAGGGGTTAGAGGGACCTCCCCAGATACAGGAGTGTGAGAGAGGGGTTAGAGGGACCTCCCCAGATACAGGAGTGTGAGAGAGGGGTTAGAGGAACCTCCCCAGATAGAGGAGTGTGAGAGAGGGGTTAGAGGGACCTCCCCAGATACAGGAGAGTGAGAGAGGGGTTAGAGGGACCTCCCAGATACAGGAGTGTGAGAGAGAGGGGTTAGAGGGACCTCCCCAGATACAGGAGTGTGAGAGAGAGGGGTTAGAGGGACCTCCCCAGATACAGGAGTGTGAGAGAGGGGTTAGAGGGACCTCCCCAGATACAGGAGTGTGAGAGAGAGGGGTTAGAGGGACCTACCCAGATACAGGAGTGTGAGAGAGGGGTTAGAGAGGCCTCCCCAGATACAGGAGTGTGAAAGAGGGGTTAGAGGGACCTCCCCAGATACAGGAGTGTGAGAGAGGGGTTAGAGGGGCCTCCCGAGATACAGGAGTGTGAGAGAGGAGTTAGAGGGACCTCCCCAGATACAGGAGTGTGAGAGAGGGGTTCGAGGAACCTCCCCAGATACAGGAGTGTGAGAGAGGGGTTAGAGGGACCCTCCCCAGATACAGGAGTGTGAGAGAGAGGGGTTAGAGGGACCTCATCAGATACAGGAGTGTGAGGGGGGGGGCAGGGTTAGAGGGGCCTCCCAGATACAGGAGTGCTTGGATATACTTGGGGTTTGTCGAGACTGAGGGGTTGTTGAGGGGGAAAGGGGTGATTGGAGACCCAGCGTGTTGGAGGGAGTTTTAGAAATGGAGGAGGTGTGAGAGTTCCATGTGTGATCAGAGGAGGCCCAGAGAGTCCATCTGTGGCTCACGGAGGGAGTCGGGACCATGGATCTCTCAGGAGGGCCTGGACTGCGATCAAACACCTTCTGACTCCCACCTCACAATATTTATGATCTAACCGGGTTAATCGCCTCCAATTATGTGTTCTTGACTGATTCTGTACATTATTGATTTCCAATCTGCAGCCGCATTACCATCATATGGACCAGGAGAAAATACTAAATAAAGGTGAAAAAACATTTTATACCCTGTCTTCGCCATTGATTGTCAATGCACAACCCCTCACCAGTCAAAAAGCTCCCCTTTGAAAGGGTACCTGGAGGAGAGACTTCCTCTTTTGAATCCCTGCTGGAGAGACTCCCGCTGAAGGACAGTGTCGAGGGAGCTTTACTCTGTATCTAACCCTGTACCTGCCCTGGGAGTGTTTGATGGGACAGTGTAGAGGGAGCTTTACTCTGTATCTAACCCTGTACCTGCCCTGGGAGTGTTTGATGGGACAGTGTAGAGGGAGCTTTACTCTGTATCTAACCCTGTACCTGCCCTGGGAGTGTTTGATGGGACAGTGTAGAGGGAGCTTTACTCTGTATCTAACCCTGTACCTGCCCTGGGAGTGTTTGATGGGACAGTGTAGAGGGAGCTTTACTCTGTATCTAACCCTGTACCTGCCCTGGGAGTGTTTGATGGGACAGTGTAGAGGGAGCTTTACTCTGTATCTAACCCTGTACCTGCCCTGGGAGTGTTTGATGGGACAGTGTTGAGGGAGCTTTACTCTGTATCTAACCCTGTACCTGCCCTGGGAGTGTTTGATGGGACAGTGTAGAGGGAGCTTTACTCTGTATCTAACCCTGTACCTGCCCTGGGAGTGTTTGACGGGACAGTGTAGAGGGAGCTTTACTCTGTATCTAACCCTGTACCTGCCCTGGGAGTGTTTGATGGGACAGTGTAGAGGGAGCTTTACTCTGTATCTAACCCTGTACCTGCCCTGGGAGTGTTTGATGGGACAGTGTAGAGGGAGCTTTACTCTGTATCTAACCCTGTACCTGCCCTGGGAGTGTTTGATGGGACAGTGTAGAGGGAGCTTTACTCTGTATCGAACCCTGTACCTGCCCTGGGAGTGTTTGATGGGACAGTGTAGAGGGAGCTTTACTCTGTATCTAACCCTGTACCTGCCCTGGGAGTGTTTGATGGGACAGTGTAGAGGGAGCTTTACTCTGTATCTAACCCTGTACCTGCCCTGGGAGTGTTTGACGGGACAGTGTAGAGGGAGCTTTACTCTGTATCTAACCCTGTACCTGCCCTGGGAGTGTTTGACGGGACAGTGTAGAGGGAGCTTTACTCTGTATCTAACCCTGTACCTGCCCTGGGAGTGTTTGATGGGACAGTGTAGAGGGAGCTTTACTCTGTATCTAACCCTGTACCTGCCCTGGGAGTGTTTGACGGGACAGTGTAGAGGGAGCTTTACTCTGTATCTAACCCTGTACCTGCCCTGGGAGTGTTTGATGGGACAGTGTAGAGGGATCTTTACTCTGTATCTAACCCTGTACCTGCCCTGGGAGTGTTTGATGGGACAGTGTAGAGGGATCTTTACTCTGTATCTAACCCTGTACCTGCCCTGGGAGTGTTTGACGGGACAGTGTAGAGGGAGCTTTACTCTGTATCTAACCCTGTACCTGCCCTGGGAGTGTTTGACGGGACAGTGTAGAGGGAGCTTTACTCTGTATCTAACCCTGTACCTGCCCTGGGAGTGTTTGATGGGACAGTGTAGAGGGATCTTTACTCTGTATCTAACCCTGTACCTGCCCTGGGAGTGTTTGACGGGACAGTGTAGAGGGAGCTTTACTCTGTATCTAACCCTGTACCTGCCCTGGGAGTGTTTGACGGGACAGTGTAGAGGGAGCTTTACTCTGTATCTAACCCTGTACCTGACCCTGGGAGTGTTTGATGGGACAGTGTAGAGGGAGCTTTACTCTGTATCTAACCCTGTACCTGCCCTGGGAGTGTTTGACGGGACAGTGTAGAGGGAGCTTTACTCTGTATCTAACCCTGTACCTGCCCTGAGAGTGTTTGATGGGACAGTGTAGAGGGAGCTTTACTCTGTATCTAACCCTGTACCTGACCCTGGGAGTGTTTGATGGGACAGTGTAGAGGGAGCTTTACTCTGTATCTAACCCTGTACCTGCCCTGGGAGTGTTTGATGGGACAGTGTAGAGGGATCTTTACTCTGTATCTAACCCTGTACCTGCCCTGGGAGTGTTTGATGGGACAGTGTAGAGGGAGCTTTACTCTGTATCTAATCCCGTACCTGCCCTGGGAGTGTTTGACGGGACAGTGTAGAGGGAGCTTTACTCTGTATCTAACCCTGTACCTGCCCTGGGAGTGTTTGATGGGACAGTGTAGAGGGAGCTTTACTCTGTATCTAATCCCGTACCTGCCCTGGGAGTGTTTGACGGGACAGTGTAGAGGGAGCTTTACTCTGTATCTAACCCTGTGCCTGCCCTGGGAGTGTTTGATGGGACAGTGTAGAGGGAGCTTTACTCTGTATCTAACCCTGTGCCTGCCCTGGGAGTGTTTGACGGGACAGTGTAGAGGGAGCTTTACTCTGTATCTAACCCTGTATCTGCCCTGGGAGTGTTTGACGGGACAGTGTAGAGTGAGTTTTACTCTGTATCTCACCCTGTACCTGCCCTGGGATGTTTGATGGACAGTGTAGAGGGAGCTTTACTCTGTATCTAACCCGTGCTGTGCCTGCCCTGGGAGTGTTTGATGGGACAGTGTAGAGGGAGCTTTACTCTGTATCTAACCCTGTGCCTGCCCTGGGAGTGTTTGATGGGATGGTGTAGAGGGAGTTTTACTCTGTATCTCACCCTGTACCTGCCCTGGGATGTTTGATGGACAGTGTAGAGGGAGCTTTACTCTGTATCTAACCCGTGCTGTGCCTGCCCTGGGAGTGTTTGATGGGACAGTGTAGAGGGAGCTTTACTCTGTATCTAACCCTGTACCTGCCCTGGGATGTTTGATGGGACAGTGTAGAGGGAGCTTTACTCTGTATCTAACCCTATACCTGCCCTGGGAGTGTTTGATGGGACAGTGTAGAGGGAGTTTTACTCTGTATCTAACCCGTGCTGTGCCTGCCCTGGGAGTGTTTGATGGGACAGTGTAGAGGGAGCTTTACTGTGTATCTAACCCTGTACCTGCCCTGGGAGTGTTTGATGGGACAGTGTAGAGGGAGCTTTACTCTGTATCTAACCTGTGCTGTACCTGCCCTGGGATGTTTGATGGGACAGTGCAGAGGGAGCTTTACTCTGTATCTAACCCTGTACCTGCCCTGGGAGTGTTTGACGGGACAGTGTAGAGGGAGCTTTACTCTGTATCTAACCCTGTACCTGCCCTGGGAGTGTTTGATGGGACAGTGTAGAGGGATCTTTACTCTGTATCTAACCCTGTACCTGCCCTGGGAGTGTTTGACGGGACAGTGTAGAGGGAGCTTTACTCTGTATCTAACCCTGTACCTGCCCTGGGAGTGTTTGACGGGACAGTGTAGAGGGAGCTTTACTCTGTATCTAACCCTGTACCTGCCCTGGGAGTGTTTGATGGGACAGTGTAGAGGGATCTTTACTCTGTATCTAACCCTGTACCTGCCCTGGGAGTGTTTGACGGGACAGTGTAGAGGGAGCTTTACTCTGTATCTAACCCTGTACCTGCCCTGGGAGTGTTTGATGGGACAGTGTAGAGGGAGCTTTACTCTGTATCTAACCCTGTACTTGCCCTGGGAGTGTTTGACGGGACAGTGTAGAGGGAGCTTTACTCTGTATCTAACCCTGTACCTGCCCTGAGAGTGTTTGATGGGACAGTGTAGAGGGAGCTTTACTCTGTATCTAACCCTGTACCTGACCCTGGGAGTGTTTGATGGGACAGTGTAGAGGGAGCTTTACTCTGTATCTAACCCTGTACCTGCCCTGGGAGTGTTTGATGGGACAGTGTAGAGGGATCTTTACTCTGTATCTAACCCTGTACCTGCCCTGGGAGTGTTTGATGGGACAGTGTAGAGGGAGCTTTACTCTGTATCTAATCCCGTACCTGCCCTGGGAGTGTTTGACGGGACAGTGTAGAGGGAGCTTTACTCTGTATCTAACCCTGTGCCTGCCCTGGGAGTGTTTGATGGGACAGTGTAGAGGGAGCTTTACTCTGTATCTAACCCTGTGCCTGCCCTGGGAGTGTTTGACGGGACAGTGTAGAGGGAGCTTTACTCTGTATCTAACCCTGTATCTGCCCTGGGAGTGTTTGACGGGACAGTGTAGAGTGAGTTTTACTCTGTATCTCACCCTGTACCTGCCCTGGGATGTTTGATGGACAGTGTAGAGGGAGCTTTACTCTGTATCTAACCCGTGCTGTGCCTGCCCTGGGAGTGTTTGATGGGACAGTGTAGAGGGAGCTTTACTCTGTATCTAACCCTGTGCCTGCCCTGGGAGTGTTTGATGGGATGGTGTAGAGGGAGTTTTACTCTGTATCTCACCCTGTACCTGCCCTGGGATGTTTGATGGACAGTGTAGAGGGAGCTTTACTCTGTATCTAACCCGTGCTGTGCCTGCCCTGGGAGTGTTTGATGGGACAGTGTAGAGGGAGCTTTACTCTGTATCTAACCCTGTACCTGCCCTGGGATGTTTGATGGGACAGTGTAGAGGGAGCTTTACTCTGTATCTAACCCTATACCTGCCCTGGGAGTGTTTGATGGGACAGTGTAGAGGGAGTTTTACTCTGTATCTAACCCGTGCTGTGCCTGCCCTGGGAGTGTTTGATGGGACAGTGTAGAGGGAGCTTTACTGTGTATCTAACCCTGTACCTGCCCTGGGAGTGTTTGATGGGACAGTGTAGAGGGAGCTTTACTCTGTATCTAACCTGTGCTGTACCTGCCCTGGGATGTTTGATGGGACAGTGCAGAGGGAGCTTTACTCTGTATCTAACCCTGTACCTGCCCTGGGAGTGTTTGACGGGACAGTGTAGAGGGAGCTTTACTCTGTATCTAACCCTGTACCTGCCCTGGGAGTGTTTGATGGGACAGTGTAGAGGGATCTTTACTCTGTATCTAACCCTGTACCTGCCCTGGGAGTGTTTGACGGGACAGTGTAGAGGGAGCTTTACTCTGTATCTAACCCTGTACCTGCCCTGGGAGTGTTTGACGGGACAGTGTAGAGGGAGCTTTACTCTGTATCTAACCCTGTACCTGCCCTGGGAGTGTTTGATGGGACAGTGTAGAGGGATCTTTACTCTGTATCTAACCCTGTACCTGCCCTGGGAGTGTTTGACGGGACAGTGTAGAGGGAGCTTTACTCTGTATCTAACCCTGTACCTGCCCTGGGAGTGTTTGATGGGACAGTGTAGAGGGAGCTTTACTCTGTATCTAACCCTGTACTTGCCCTGGGAGTGTTTGACGGGACAGTGTAGAGGGAGCTTTACTCTGTATCTAACCCTGTACCTGCCCTGAGAGTGTTTGATGGGACAGTGTAGAGGGAGCTTTACTCTGTATCTAACCCTGTACCTGACCCTGGGAGTGTTTGATGGGACAGTGTAGAGGGAGCTTTACTCTGTATCTAACCCTGTACCTGCCCTGGGAGTGTTTGATGGGACAGTGTAGAGGGATCTTTACTCTGTATCTAACCCTGTACCTGCCCTGGGAGTGTTTGATGGGACAGTGTAGAGGGAGCTTTACTCTGTATCTAATCCCGTACCTGCCCTGGGAGTGTTTGACGGGACAGTGTAGAGGGAGCTTTACTCTGTATCTAACCCTGTACCTGCCCTGGGAGTGTTTGATGGGACAGTGTAGAGGGAGCTTTACTCTGTATCTAATCCCGTACCTGCCCTGGGAGTGTTTGACGGGACAGTGTAGAGGGAGCTTTACTCTGTATCTAACCCTGTGCCTGCCCTGGGAGTGTTTGATGGGACAGTGTAGAGGGAGCTTTACTCTGTATCTAACCCTGTGCCTGCCCTGGGAGTGTTTGACGGGACAGTGTAGAGGGAGCTTTACTCTGTATCTAACCCTGTGCCTGCCCTGGGAGTGTTTGACGGGACAGTGTAGAGTGAGTTTTACTCTGTATCTCACCCTGTACCTGCCCTGGGATGTTTGATGGACAGTGTAGAGGGAGCTTTACTCTGTATCTAACCCGTGCTGTGCCTGCCCTGGGAGTGTTTGATGGGACAGTGTAGAGGGAGCTTTACTCTGTATCTAACCCTGTGCCTGCCCTGGGAGTGTTTGATGGGATGGTGTAGAGGGAGTTTTACTCTGTATCTCACCCTGTACCTGCCCTGGGATGTTTGATGGACAGTGTAGAGGGAGCTTTACTCTGTATCTAACCCGTGCTGTGCCTGCCCTGGGAGTGTTTGATGGGACAGTGTAGAGGGAGCTTTACTCTGTATCTAACCCTGTACCTGCCCTGGGATGTTTGATGGGACAGTGTAGAGGGAGCTTTACTCTGTATCTAACCCTATACCTGCCCTGGGAGTGTTTGATGGGACAGTGTGGAGGGAGTTTTACTCTGTATCTAACCCGTGCTGTGCCTGCCCTGGGAGTGTTTGATGGGACAGTGTAGAGGGAGCTTTACTGTGTATCTAACCCTGTACCTGCCCTGGGAGTGTTTGATGGGACAGTGTAGAGGGAGCTTTACTCTGTATCTAACCTGTGCTGTACCTGCCCTGGGATGTTTGATGGGACAGTGCAGAGGGAGCTTTACTCTGTATCTAACCCTGTACCTGCCCTGGGAGTGTTTGACGGGACAGTGTAGAGGGAGCTTTACTCTGTATCTAACCTTGTACCTGCCCTGGGAGTGTTTGATGGGACAGTGTAGAGGGATCTTTACTCTGTATCTAACCCTGTACCTGCCCTGGGAGTGTTTGACGGGACAGTGTAGAGGGAGCTTTACTCTGTATCTAACCCTGTACCTGCCCTGGGAGTGTTTGACGGGACAGTGTAGAGGGAGCTTTACTCTGTATCTAACCCTGTACCTGACCCTGGGAGTGTTTGATGGGACAGTGTAGAGGGAGCTTTACTCTGTATCTTACCCTGTACCTGCCCTGGGAGTGTTTGATGGGACAGTGTAGAGGGAGCTTTACTCTGTATCTAACCCTGTACCTGACCCTGGGAGTGTTTGATGGGACAGTGTAGAGGGAGCTTTACTCTGTATCTAATCCCGTACCTGCCCTGGGAGTGTTTGACGGGACAGTGTAGAGGGAGCTTTACTCTGTATCTAACCCTGTACCTGCCCTGGGAGTGTTTGACGGGACAGTGTAGAGGGAGCTTTACTCTGTATCTAATCCCGTACCTGCCCTGGGAGTGTTTGATGGGACAGTGTAGAGGGAGCTTTACTCTGTATCTAACCCTGTACCCGCCCCGGGAGTGTTTGATGGGACGGTGTAGAGGGAGCTTTACTCTGTATCTAACCCTGTACCTGCCCTGGGAGTGTTTGATGGGACAGTGTAGAGGGAGCTTTACTCTGTATCTAACCCTGTACCTGCCCTGGGAGTGTTTGATGGGACAGTGTCGAGGGAGCTTTACTCTGTATCTAACCCTGTACCTGCCCTGGGAGTGTTTGATGGGACAGTGTAGAGGGAGCTTTACTCTGTATCTAACCCTGTACCTGCCCTGGGAGTGTTTGATGGGACAGTGTAGAGGGAGCTTTACTCTATATCTAACCCGTGCTGTACCTGCCCTGGGAGTGTTTGATGGGACAGTGTAGAGGGAGTTTTACTCTGTATCTAACCCTGTACCTGCCCTGGGAGTGTTTGACGGGACAGTGTAGAGGGAGCTTTACTCTGTATCTAACCCTGTGCCTGCCCTGGGAGTGTTTGACGGGACAGTGTAGAGGGAGCTTTACTCTGTATCTAACCCTGTGCCTGCCCTGGGAGTGTTTGACGGGACAGTGTAGAGTGAGTTTTACTCTGTATCTCACCCTGCACCTGCCCTGGGATGTTTGATGGACAGTGTAGAGGGAGCTTTACTCTGTATCTAACCCGTGCTGTGCCTGCCCTGGGAGTGTTTGATGGGACAGTGTAGAGGGAGCTTTACTCTGTATCTAACCCTGTGCCTGCCCTGGGAGTGTTTGATGGGACGGTGTAGAGGGAGTTTTACTCTGTATCTCACCCTGTACCTGCCCTGGGATGTTTGATGGACAGTGTAGAGGGAGCTTTACTCTGTATCTAACCCGTGCTGTGCCTGCCCTGGGAGTGTTTGATGGGACAGTGTAGAGGGAGCTTTACTCTGTATCTAACCCTGTACCTGCCCTGGGATGTTTGATGGGACAGTGTCGAGGGAGCTTTACTCTGTATCTAACCCTATACCTGCCCTGGGAGTGTTTGATGGGACAGTGTAGAGGGAGTTTTACTCTGTATCTAACCCGTGCTGTGCCTGCCCTGGGAGTGTTTGATGGGACAGTGTAGAGGGAGCTTTACTGTGTATCTAACCCTGTACCTGCCCTGGGAGTGTTTGATGGGACAGTGTAGAGGGAGCTTTACTCTGTATCTAACCTGTGCTGTACCTGCCCTGGGATGTTTGATGGGACAGTGCAGAGGGAGCTTTACTGTGTATCTCACCCTGTACCTGCCCTGGGAGTGTTTGATGGGACAGTGTAGAGGGAGCTTTACTCTGTATCTAACCTGTGCTGTACCTGCCCTGGGATGTTTGATGGACAGTGTAGAGGGAGCTGTACTCTGTATCTAACCCGTGCTGTACCTGCCCTGGGAGTGTTTGATGGGACAGTGTAGAGGGAGCTTTACTCTGTATCTAACCCTGTACCTGCCCCGGGAGTGTTTGATGGGACAGTGTAGAGGGAGCTTTACTCTGTATCTAACCCGTGCTGTACCTGCCCTGGGAGTGTTTGATGGGACAGTGTAGAGGGAGCTTTACTCTGTATCTAACCCTGTACCTGCCCTGGGAGTGTTTGATGGGACAGTGTAGTGGGAGCTTTACTCTGTATCTAACCCGTGCTGTACCTGCCCTGGGAGTGTTTGATGGGACAGTGTAGTGGGAGCTTTACTCTGTATCTAACCCTGTACCTGCCCTGGGAGTGTTTGATGGGACAGTGTAGAGGGAGCTTTACTCTGTATCTAACCCGTGCTGTACCTGCCCTGGGAGTGTTTGATGGGACAGTGTAGAGGGAGCTTTACTCTGTATCTAACCCGTGCTGTACCTGCCCTGGGAGTGTTTGATGGGGACGGTGCACTCAATCGGTCTCTGGAATGGAAGGATTTCGACTTGCTGGCTGGATCTGCCCTCTCTGCCATTCTCTCTCCTTCAGTTGATTAATTCATGGAATCCCAGCCAGCTCGGGGCTCCTGAGAGCTGAGTTCCTTGTTTGAAATTTACCAGCTTGCAGTTTGATCTCTGAGTACTGGGGAGAGACTGAGGCACTGAGCAATTTAATTATAAACCACTGAACTCCGCACAAAGAGGGAGGGGAGCAGGATTAGCAAGCTGCAGGACCTTTCACTCTCTCTCTCTCTCTTTCCCTTTGACTTTCAATGTTTCTGTCTTATTCTCATTGTCTCTGTCTTAGTCACTCTTTCACCCTCCCTCAGTCAGTCTCTCTCTTTGTCTCTCTATCTCGCTCCCTCAGTGTCTCCCTCAGTGTCTCCCTCTGTCTCTCTCTCCCTCAATTTCCCTTTCTCTGTCTGTGTCTCACTCCCTCTCTCTCTCCCTCAGTCTCCCTTTCTCTCTCTCCCTCAGTCTCTCTCTCTCTCTCTCCGTCAGTCTCTCTCTCTCCCTCAGTCTCTCTCTCGCTCCCTCAGTCTCTCTCTCCCTCCCTCAGTCTCTCTCTCCCTCCCTCAGTCTCTCTCTCTCCCTCAGTCTCTCTCTCCCTCAGTCTCTCTCTCTCCCTCAGTCTCTCTCTCTCCCTCAGTCTCTCTCTCTCCCTCAGTCTCTCTCTCGCTCCCTCAGTCTCTCTCTCCCTCCCTCAGTCTCTCTCTCCCTCCCTCAGTCTCTCTCTCTCCCTCAGTCTCTCTCTCCCTCAGTCTCTCTCTCTCTCCCTCAGTCTCTCTCTCTCTCCCTCAGTCTCTCTCTCCCTCAGTCTCTCTCTCTCTCCCTCAGTCTCTCTCTCTCCCTCAGTCTCTCTCTCTCTCCCTCAGTCTCTCTCTCTCCCTCAGTCTCTCCCTCTCTTTCCCTCAGTCTCTCCCTCTCTCTCTCTGTCTCTCTCTCTCCCTCAGTCTCTCTTTCTCTCTCTCTCTCCCTCAGTCTCTCTCCCTCAGTCTCTCTCTCTCCCTCAGTCTCTCCCTCTCCCTCAGTCTCTCCCTCTCCCTCAGTCTCTCTCTCTCTCCCTCAGTCTCTCTCTCTCTCCCTCAGTCTCTCTCTCTTTCCCTCAGTCTCTCTCTCTCTTTCCCTCAGTCTCTCTCTCTCTTTCCCTCAGTCTCTCTCTCTCTTTCCCTCAGTCTCTCTCTCCCTCAGTCTCTCTCTCTTTCCCTCAGTCTCTCTCTCTTTCCCTCAGTCTCTCTCTCTTTCCCTCAGTCTCTCTCTCTTTCCCTCAGTCTCTCTCTCTTTCCCTCAGTCTCTCTCTCTTTCCCTCAGTCTCTCTCTCTTTCCCTCAGTCTCTCTCTCCCTCAGTCTCTCTCTCCCTCAGTCTCTCTCTCTCCCTTAGTCTCTCTTTCTCTCTCCCTCAGTCTCTCTCCCTCAGTCTCTCTCCCTCAGTCTCTCTCTCTCTTTCCCTCAGTCTCTCTCTCTCTTTCCCTCAGTCTCTCTCCCTCAGTCTCTCTCTCCCTCAGTCTCTCTCTCTCTCCCTCAGTCTCTCTCTCTTTCCCTCAGTCTCTCTCTCTTTCCCTCAGTCTCTCTCTCTCCCTCAGTCTCTCTCTTTCCCTCAGTCTCTCTCTCTCTCCCTCAGTCTCTCTCTCTCTTTCCCTCAGTCTCTCTCTCTCTTTCCCTCAGTCTCTCTCTCTCCCTCAGTCTCTCTCTCTCTCCCTCAGTCTCTCTCTCTTTCCCTCAGTTTCTCTCTCTCTCCCTCAGTCTCTCTCTCTCTTTCCCTCAGTCTCTCTCTCTCCCTCAGTCTCTCTCTCTCTCTCCCTCAGTCTCTCTCTCTCTCTCCCTCAGTCTCTCTCTCTCCCTCAGTCTCTCTCTCTCTCTCCCTCAGTCTCTCTCTCTCTCTCCCTCAGTCTCTCTCTCTCCTCAGTCTCTCTCTCTCTCTCCCTCAGTCTCTCTCTCTCTCCCTCAGTCTCTCTCTCTCTCTCCCTCAGTCTCTCTCTCTCTCTCCCTCAGTCTCTCTCTCTCTCTCCCTCAGTCTCTCTCTCTCTCTCCCTCAGTCTCTCTCTCTCCCTCAGTCTCTCTCTCTCTCTTTGTCTTCCTCAGAGAGAAAGAGACAGAGAAAAATAGAAAATTACTTGATGGCGCCGTGTTTCAGTGGCCATTTTCCCCTCCTCCCACACAGATTCCTCCCCTCCCTGCCTATTCAGAATGAAACTTTTTATCATTCCCAATCTCCTGTTTGCCAATTCAAAATTCATCTTTTCGATCCCAGATGTTTCTATGTACTTCTCTCTCTCTCTCTCTCTCTCCATCACATCTTTCTCTCTCTCTCTCTCTCACTCTCTTCCTGATCCTCCTCCTCTGTTCTTCCTTCCTTTGTCCCTCCAAATCGCCCGGCTGACTCACTCGCACGGTCTTCTACTCTGACCCATCTTGTCTCAGGAGCCGCTGCACCGTGGGACTCCTCGGACTCCCCTTCCTCCTACAATCTACTGGCTTTTCTACTCCCAGTGCAGCACTGAGGGAGTGCTGCCCCGCTCGAGGGGTTGTCTTTCGGATGAGACGTTAAACCGAGGGCCCCGTCTGCCCCTTGGGTGGACGTAAAAGATTTCACGGCCACTAGAAGAGTGTGGGGGGGGGAGTTCTCCCCGTGCCCTGGGACCGATATTTATCCCTCAACCAACATCGCTAAAAAACAGATGATCTGGTCATTTATCACATTGCTGTTTGTGGGATCTTGCTGTGCGCAAATTGGCTGCCCCGTTTCCTACATCACAACAGTGACTGCACTTCAAAAGCACTTAACTGGTTGAAAAGAGCTTTGGGACATCCTGAGGCGGTGAAGGGCGCTGGAAAAATGCAAGTCCTTCCTCCCCCCCTCCCTCCATTCCCCCTCCCTCCTTTTCTCCCTCCCTCCCTCCCTCCCTCCATTCCTCCCTCCATTCCCCCTCCCTCCCTCTCTTCCTCCCTTTCTCCCTCCCTCCCTTCCTCCCTCCCTCCCTTCCTCCCTCCCTCCATTCCTCCCTCCATCCTCCCTCCATTCTCCCTCCCTCCTTTTCTCCCTCCTCCATTCCTCCCTTCCTCCCTCCATTTCTCCCTCCCTCCCTCCATTCCCTCTCCCTCCTTTTCTCCCTCCCTCCTTTTCTCCCTCCCTCCCTTCCTCCCTCCCTTCCTCCCTACATTCCCACCTCCATTCCTCCCTCCCTCCCTTCCTCCCTCCCTTCCTTCCTCTCTTCCTCAACCAGGCTTGGCATCAAGTAACCGCCATTCTCTGACCTATCCCCTCTCCTGGTCTTCATGGACATGGTGGGTGGCCTTCACTGTGGGCCCTCGGCCCTGTCCCCAGGCCTCTGATTGGCAACAAATAATTTTCCATCTTGATTTATTGGTTTGGGGAGGAGGAGGAGGGAGGGAGGGAGGGAGGGAGAGGAGGAGGAAGGGTGTGAGGGGAGGGAGAGGACGGGAGAGGGGGAGAGGTGTGAGAGGAGGAGGAGGAGTGTGAGGAGGGGAGGGAGAGGAGGAGGAGGGTGAGGGGAGGGAGAGGATGAGGAAGGGTGAGGGAGGAGGGGAGGGAGAGGAGGAGTGTGAGAGGAGGGGAGGGAGAGGAGGAGGAGGGGGAGGGAGAGGACGGGAGAGGGGGAGAGGTGTGAGAGGAGGAGGAGGAGTGTGAGGAGGGGAGGGAGAGGACAGTAACGGGAGGGGGGAGTATGAAGGGAGAAGTTAGTTCAACTCATTTCAAGGCCATCTTGAATAGGCCGCGCAAAACGGTGTCCATGGCAACTGACCATCCCTCAGGGTCTGAATTGTGAAGGATCCATAATAACAGTGAATTCCCTTGGTCCTGAGACTCCTGCTCGACATTAGTTCCCACCCTGGCTTTGTCTCTGAGCTTGTGGTGACCTGGACCCATTCGAGCACCGTGGAGTGACAAATGTTATTTGTACATGAGTGTGAAAGGCCTTGGAGAACACGGCAGACAATACCCGCTGGAAAGAGCCCGTCTCTCTCTCACTCACCCTGTCTCTCTCTCTCGCCCTGTCTCTCTCTCTCTCGCCCTGTCACTCTCTCTCGCCCTGTCTCTCTCTCTCTCTCTTTCTCTCGCCCTGTCTCTCTCTCTCTCTCTCTCTCGCCCTGTCTCTCTCTCTCTCTCGCCCTGTCTCTCTCTCTCTCTCTCTCTCTCTCTCTCTCGCCCTGTCTCTCTCTCTCTCGCCCTGTCTCTCTCTCTCTCGCCCTGTCTCTCCCTCTCTCGCCCTGTCTCTCTCTCGCCCTGTCTCTCTCTCTCTCGCCCTGTCTCTCTCTCTCTCGCCCTGTCTCTCTCTCTCTCTCTCGCCCTGTCTCTCTCTCTCGCCCTGTCTCTCTCTCTCTCGCCCTGTCTCTCTCTCTCACTCACCCTGTCTCTCTCTCTCGCCCTGTCTCTCTCTCTCACTCACCCTGTCTCTCTCTCTCGCCCTGTCTCTCTCTCTCACTCACCCTGTCTCTCTCTCTCTCACCCTGTCTCTCTCTCTCTCTCTCTCTCACTCACCCTGTCTCTCTCTCTCGCCCTGTCTCTCTCTCTCACTCACCCTGTCTCTCTCTCTCACTCACCCTGTCTCTCTCTCTCTCTCACTCACCCTGTCTCTCTCTCTCGCCCTGTCTCTCTCTCTCACTCACCCTGTCTCTCTCTCTCTCGCCCTGTCTCTCTCTCTCTCTCTCTCGCCCTGTCTCTCTCTCTCACTCACCCTGTCTCTCTCTCTCTCTCACTCACCCTGTCTCTCTCTCTCTCACACCCTGTCTCTCTCTCTCTCGTCCTGTCTCTCTCTCACGCCCTGTCTCTCTCTCTCTCTCACTCTCCCTGTCTCTCTCTCTCTCTCACTCGCCCTGTCTCTCTCTCTCTCTCTCCCTGTCTCTCTCTCTCTCTCACTCACCCTGTCTCTCTCTCTCTCTCTCACGCCCTGTCTCTCTCTCTCTCTCTCACGCCCTGTCTCTCTCTCTCACGCCCTGTCTCTCTCTCTCTCTCTCTCGCCCTGTCTCTCTCTCTCTCGCCCTGTCTCTCTCTCTCTCTCTCGCCCTGTCTCTCTCTCTCGCCCTGTCTCTCTCTCTCTCGCCCTGTCTCTCTCTCTCGCCCTGTCTCTCTCTCTCTCGCCCTGTCTCTCTCTCTCTCTCTCACCCTGTCTCTCTCTCTCTCTCTCGCCCTGTCTCTCTCTCTCTCACGCCCTGTCTCTCTCTCTCTCGCCCTGTCTCTCCCTCACCCTGTCTCTCTCTCTCTCGCCCTGTCTCTGTTGCCCTGTCTCTCTCACTCGCCCTGTCTCTCTCACTCGCCCTGTCTCTCTCACTCGCCCTGTCTCTCTCACTCGCCCTGTCTCTCTCACTCGCCCTGTCTCTCTCTCACCCTGTCTCTCCCTCTCTCTCACCCTGTCTCTCTCTCTCTCTCGCCCTGTCTCTCTCTCTCTCACGCCCTGTCTCTCTCTCTCTCGCCCTGTCTCTCTCTCTCTCTCACGCCCTGTCTCTCTCTCTCTCTCTCGCCCTGTCTCTCTCTCTCTCGCCCTGTCTCTCTCTCTCTCGCCATCTCTGTTGCCCTGTCTCTCTCACTCGCCCTGTCTCTCTCACTCGCCCTGTCTCTCTCTCTCTCACGCCCTGTCTCTCTCTCTCTCACGCCCTGTCTCTCTCTCTCTCACGCCCTGTCTCTCTCTCTCTCTCACACTGTCTCTCGCTCTCTCTCTCTCTCTCTCACACCCTGTCTCTCTCTCTCTCACGCCCTGTCTCTCTCTCTCTCACGCCCTGTCTCTCTCTCTCACGCCCTGTCCCTCTCTCTCTCTCACGCCCTGTCTCTCTCTCTCTCACGCCCTGTCTCTCTCTCTCTCACGCCCTGTCTCTCTCTCTCTCACGCCCTGTCTCTCTCTCTCTCACGCCCTGTGTCTCTCTCTCTCACGCCCTGTCTCTCTCTCTCTCACGCCCTGTCTCTCTCTCTCACGCCCTGTCTCTCTCTCTCTCACGCCCTGTCTCTCTCTCTCTCACGCCCTCTCTCTCTCTCGCCGTGTCTCTCTCTCTCTCTCTCGCCCTGTCTCTCTCTCTCTCTCGCCGTGTCTCTCTCTCTCTCTCTCTCGCCCTGTCTCTCTCTTTCTCTCTCTCGCCCTGTCTCTCCCTCTCTCTCTCTCGCCGTGTCTCTCTCTCGCTCTATCGCCGTGTCTCTCTCTCGCCCTCTATCTCTCTCTCACGCCCTATCTCTCTCTCTCTCTCACGCCCTGTCTCTCTCTCTCTCTCTCTCGCCCTGTCTCTCTCTCTCTCGCCCTATCTCTCTCTCTCTCTCGCCCTGTCTCTCTCTCTCTCTCCGTGTCTCTCTCTCTCTCTCACGCCCTGTCTCTCTCTCTCTCACGCCCTGTCTCTCTCTCTCTCACGCCCTGTCTCTCTCTCTCTCACGCCCTGTCTCTCTCTCTCTCACGCCCTGTCTCTCCCTCACCCTGTCTCTCTCTCTCTCACGCCCTGTCTCTCTCTCTCTCACGCCCTGTCTCTCTCTCTCTCACGCCCTGTCTCTCCCTCACCCTGTCTCTCTCTCTCTCTCTCTCGCCCTGTCTCTCTCTCTCTCACGCCCTGTCTCTCTCTCTCTCTCACGCCCTGTCTCTCTCTCTCACGCCCTGTCTCTCTCTCTCACGCCCTGTCTCTCTCTCTCTCACGCCCTGTCTCTCTCTCTCTCACGCCCTGTCTCTCTCTCTCTCACGCCCTGTCTCTCTCTCTCTCACGCCCTGTCTCTCTCTCTCTCACGCCCTGTCTCTCTCTCTCTCACGCCCTGTCTCTCTCTCTCTCACGCCCTGTCTCTCTCTCTCTCACGCCCTGTCTCTCTCTCTCTCACGCCCTGTCTCTCTCTCTCTCACGCCCTGTCTCTCTCTCTCTCTCGCCCTGTCTCTCTCTCTCTCACGCCCTGTCTCTCTCTCACGCCCTGTCTCTCTCTCTCTCATGCCCTCTCTCTCTCTCTCTCTCGCCGTGTCTCTCTCTCTCTCTCTCGCCCTGTCTCTCTCTCTCTCTCGCCGTGTCTCTCTCTCTCTCTCTCTCGCCCTGTCTCTCCCTCTCTCTCTCTCGCCCTGTCTCTCCCTCTCTCTCTCTCGCCCTGTCTCTCTCTCGCCCTCTCTCTCTCTCGCCCTCTCTCTCTCTCGCCGTGTCTCTCTCTCTCTCTCTCGCCGTGTCTCTCTCTCTCTCTCTCTCTCGCCCTGTCTCTCTCTCTCTCTCGCCGTGTCTCTCTCTCTCTCTCTCACGCCCTATCTCTCTCTCTCTCTCTCACGCCCTGTCTCTCTCTCTCTCTCTCTCGCCCTGTCTCTCTCTCTCTCGCCCTGTCTCTCTCTCTCTCTCTCTCGCCCTGTCTCTCTCTCTCTCTCTCCGTGTCTCTCTCTCTCTCTCTCGCCCTGTCTCTCTCTCTCTCTCTCGCCCTGTCTCTCTCTCTCTCTCTCGCCCTCTATCTCTCTCTCTCGCCGTGTCTCTCTCTCTCTCTCTCCGTGTCTCTCTCTCTCTCTCGCCCTATCTCTCTCTCTCTCTCTCTCTCTCGCCCTGTCTCTCTCTCGCCCTGTCTCTCTCTCGCCGTGTCTCTCACTCGCCCTCTATCTCTCACTCGCCCTCTCTCTCTCTCTCACCTTTGCCCTGTCTCTCTCTCTCTCTCTCTCGCCCTGTCTCCCTCTCATCTTGTCTTTCTCTCACTGTCTCATTTCTCGGTCCTACTCTTGGTCTGTGCTCCTCTGAACTTCCCTCGCTTGTCCCTCCAAATCCCCCGGTCGAGTCCACCCTCTCTCCTCCCTCAGTCCCCCTCCCTCAACACCATGGGACTCCTCCCCTCCCTCAGTACTGTGGGACTCCTCCCCTCCCTCAGTACTGTGGGACTCCTCCCCTCCCTCAGCACTGTGGGACTCCTCCCCTCCCTCAGCACTGTGGGACTCCTCCCCTCCCTCAGCACTGTGGGACACCTCCCCTCCCTCAGCAGTGTGGGGCTCCTCCACTCCCTCACTCTCCCCTCCCTCAGCACTGTGGGACACCTCCACTCCCTCACTCTCCACTCCCTCTGTCTCCCCTCCCTCTGTCTCCCCTCCCTCTGTCTCCCCTCCCTCGGTCTCCCCTCCCTCGGTCTCCCCTCTCTCGGTCTCCCCTCCCTCGGTCTCCCCTCCCTCGGTCTCCCCTCCCTCGGTCTCCCCTCCCTCCGTCTCCCCTCCCTCCGTCTCCCCTCCCTCCGTCTCCCCTCCCTCCGTCTCCCCTCCCTCCGTCTCCCCTCCCTCCGTCTCCCCTCCCTCAATACCTTGACTCCCCCCACCCACCAAAGGAAATAATTTCTATCTATCCTTTCAAATCCTTTAATCATTTTAAAAACCTCGATCAGATCACCCCTCAATCTTCTATATTCAAGGGATTACGAGCCCAGTCTGTGCAACCTGGCCTCGCAATTTAACCCTTTCAGCCCCGGTGAATCTGCCCCGCACCCCCTCCAAGGGCCAATATCTCCTTCCTGAGGTGCGGTGCCCAGAACTGAACACCGTGCTCCAGATGGGGTCGAACCAGAGCTCTGTCCATAACCTCCACCCCTGAGTATTCCAGCCCCCACTGGGAGTAGCAGTAGGGGAGGGAGCAGGGTGGAGGGGAGTGTGCAGCACGAGATAGAGGTCCGCGAGGGCTGTATTCTGACATCAAGCGTGTTCTCTCACTCCCAGTGTCAGCCCAACAACAAGGGAACGGGGAACGCGGGAGGGGAAGAACTCCCAGCTCGACTGCTCGATCGGTATATCCAGCCCAAAGTGACCAGCCATCACCCCTGTGCTCGATGAACCCCTTTGATTTGAAAATTCTCATCCTCGTTTTGCAATCCCTCCGTGGCCCTCCTCCCCCTCCCTATCTCTGTGACCTCCTCCAGCCCCTCCGACCCTCCCAGATCTCTGCGCTCTTCCAATTCTGGCCTCTTGCTCATCCCCCCGATTTTAATCGCTCCACCATTGGCGGCCGTGCCTTCAGCTGCCTCGGGCCCCGAGCTCTGGAATTCCCTCTCTAAACCTCTCCGTCTCTCTCTCTCCTCCTTTAAGACGCTCCTTAAAACCTCCCTCATTGACCGAGCTTTTGGTCGCCTGTCCTGATATCTCCTGACGCGGCTCGGTTTTCAATTTGGGGACGTTTTACCACGTTAAAGGCCGCATTACAAATCCAAGCACTTGTTCTTGCAGTGTCTTCCAGCGAGAGTTTCAATCAGGGGGAATTCGGGGAGGGAAGAGGAGAGGTGCACGGGCAGAGGGCAAGTCTCCGATGGTTGACTGCAGATCCTGAGAGAGAGACGAAAAGGAAATGGTTGTGCAGCCGGGAGAAACTGGAAAACAAGGAGTAATCAATCCGAGAAACATGGTGAGGAGAGAGGAGACAGCGGGCAGAGCCAGAGAGTGCCCTGATATTAAAGTCTGTGCTTCACAGTCACACTCTGATATATCCCACACCCCTCACTGTAACACTCTGATATATCCCACACCCCTCACGAACACTCTGATATATCCCACACCCCTCACTGTAACACTCTGATATACCCCACACCCCTCACTGTAACACTCTGATATATCCCACACCCCTCACTGTAACACTCTGATATATCCCACACCCCTCACTGTAACACTCTGATATATCCCACACCCCTCACTGTAACACTCTGATATATCCCACACCCCTCACTGTAACACTCTGATATATCCCACACCCCTCACTGTAACACTCTGATATATCCCACACCCCTCACTGTAACACTCTGATATACCCCACACCCCTCACTGTAACACACTGATATATCCCACACCCCTCACTGTAACACTCTGATATATCCCACACCCCTCACTGTAACACTCTGATATATCCCACACCCCTCACTGTAACACTCTGATATATCCCACACCCCTCACTGTAACACTCTGATATATCCCACACCCCTCACTGTAACACTCTGCTATACCCCACACCCCTCACTGGAACACTCTGATATATCCCACACCCCTCACTGTAACACTCTGATATACCCCACACCCCTCACTGTAACACTCTGATATATCCCACACCCCTCACTGTAACACTCTGATATACCCCACACCCCTCACTGTAACACTCTGATATATCCCACACCCCTCACTGTAACACTCTGATATACCCCACACCCCTCACTGTAACACTCTGATATATCCCACACCCCTCACTGTAACACTCTGATATATCCCACATCCCTCACTGTAACACTCTGATATATCCCACACCCCTCACTGTAACACTCTGATATACCCCACACCCCTCACTGTAACACTCTGATATACCCCACACCCCTCACTGTAACACTCTGATATATCCCACACCCCTCACTGTAACACTCTGATATATCCCACATCCCTCACTGTAACACTCTGATATATCCCACACCCCTCACTGTAACATTCTGATATATCCCACATCCCTCACTGTAACACTCTGATATATCCCACACCCCTCACTGTAACACTCTGATATATCCCACACCCCTCACTGTAACACTCTGATATATCCCACACCCCTCACTGTAAGACACTGATATATCCCACACCCCTCACTGTAACACTCTGATATATCCCACACCCCTCACTGTAACACTCTGATATACCCCACACCCCTCACTGTAACACTCTGATATATCCCACACCCCTCACTGTAACACTCTGATATATCCCACACCCCTCACTGTAACACTCTGATATATCCCACACCCCTCACTGCAACACTCTGATATACCCCACACCCCTCACTGTAACACTCTGATATACCCCACACCCCTCACTGTAACACTCTGATATACCCCACACCTCTCACTGTAACACTCTGATATATCCCACACCCCTCACTGTAACACTCTGATATATCCCACACCCCTCACTAACACTCTGATATATCCAACACCCCTCACTGTAACACTCTGATATATCCCACACCCCTCACTGTAACACTCTGATATACCCCACACCCCTCACTGTAACACTCTGATATACCCCACACCCCTCACTGTAACACTCTGATATATCCCACACCCCTCACTGTAACACTCCGATATATCCCACACCCCTCACTGTAACACTCTGATATATCACACACCCCTCACTGTAACACTCTGATATATCCCACACCCCTCACTGTAACACTCTGATATATCCCACACCCCTCACTGTAACACTCTGATATATCCCACACCCCTCACTGTGACACTCTGATATATCCCACACCCCTCACTGTAACACTCTGATATATCCCACACCCCTCACTGTAACACTCTGATATATCCCACATCCCTCACTGTAACACTCTGATATACCCCACACCCCTCACTGTAACACTCTGATATATCCCACACCCCTCACTGTAACACTCTGATATATCCCACACACCTCACTGTGACACTCTGATATATCCCACACCCCTCACTGTAACACTCTGATATATCCCACACCCCTCACTGTAACACTCTGATATATCCCACACCCCTCACTGTAACACTCTGATATACCCCACACCCCTCACTGTAACACTCTGATATATCCCACACCCCTCACTGTAACACTCTGATATATCCCACACCCCTCACTGTAACACTCTGATATATCCCACACCCCACACTGTAACACTCTGATACACCCCACACCCCTCACTGTAACACTCTGATATATCCCACACCCCTCATTGTAACACTCTGATATACCCCACACTCCTCACTGTAACACTCTGATATATCCCACACCCCTCACTGTAACACTCTGATATATCCCACACCCCTCACTGTAACACTCTGATATACCCCACACCCCTCATTGTAACACTCTGATATATCCCACACCCCTCACTGTAACACTCTGATATATCCCACACCCCTCACTGTAACACTCTGATATACCCCACACCCCTCATTGTAACACTCTGATATATCCCACACCCCTCACTGTAACACTCTGATATATCCCACACCCCTCACTGTAACACTCTGATATATCCCACACCCCTCACTGTAACACTCTGATATATCCCACACCCCTCACTGTAACACTCTGATATATCCCACACCCCTCACTGCAACACTCTGATATATCCCACACCCCTCATTGTAACACTCTGATATACCCCACACCCCTCACTGTAACACTCTGATATATCCCACACCACTCACTGTAACACTCTGATATATCCCACACCCCTCACTGTAACACTCTGATATATCCCACATCCCTCACTGTAACACTCTGATATACACCACACCCCTCACTGTAACACTCTGATATACCCCACACCCCTCACTGTAACACTCTGATATATCCCACACCCCTCACTGTAACACTGTGATATACCCCACACCCCTCACTGTAACACTCTGATATATCCCACACCCCTCACTGTAACACTCTGATATACCCCACATCCCTCACTGTAACACTCTGATATACCCCACACCCCTCACTGCAACACTCTGATATATCCCACACCCCTCACTGTAACACTCTGATATACCCCACACCCCTCACTGTAACACACTGATATATCCCACACCCCTCACTGTAACACTCTGATATATCCCACACCCCTCACTGTAACACTCTGATGTACCCCACATCCCTCACTGTAACACTCTGATATATCCCACACCCCTCACTGTAACACTCTGATATATCCCACACCCCTCACTGTAACACTCTGATATATCCCACACCCCTCACTGTAACACTCTGATATACCCCACACCCCTCACTGCAACACTCTGATATATCCCACACCCCTCACTGTAACACTCTGATATATCCCACACCCCTCAGTGTAACACTCTGATATACCCCACACCCCTCACTGCAACACTCTGATATACCCCACACCCCTCACTGCAACACTCTGATATATCCCACACCCCTCACTGTAACACTCTGATATATCCCACACCCCTCAGTGTAACACTCTGATATACCCCACACCCCTCACTGTAACACACTGATATACCCCACACCCCTCACTGTAACACTCTGATATATCCCACACCCCTCACTGTAACACTCTGATATATCCCACACCCCTCACTGTAACACTCTGATATATCCCACACCCCTCACTGTAACACTCTGATATATCCCACACCCCTCACTGTAACACTCTGATATACCCCACACCCCTCACTGTAACACTCTGATATATCCCACACCCCTCACTGTAACACACTGATATACCCCACACCCCTCACTGTAACACTCTGATATATCCCACACCCCTCACTGTAACACTCTGATATATCCCACACCCCTCACTGTAACACTCTGATATATCCCACACCCCTCACTGTAACACTCTGATATATCCCACACCCCTCACTGTAACACTCTGATATATCCCACACCCCTCACTATAACACGCTGATATACCCCACACCCCTCACTGTAACACTCTGATATATCCCACACCCATCACTGTAACACTCTGATATACCCCACACCCCTCACTGTAACACTCTGATATACCCCACACCCCTCACTGTAACACTCTGATATACCCCACACCCCTCACTGTAACACACTGATATATCCCACACCCCTCACTGTAACACTCTGATATACCCCACACCCTTCACTGTAACACTCTGATATACCCCACACCCCTCACTGTAACACTCTGATATACCCCACACCCCTCACTGCAACACTCTGATATATCCCACACCCCTCATTGTAACACTCTGATATACCCCACACCCCTCACTGTAACACTCTGATATATCCCACACCACTCACTGTAACACTCTGATATATCCCACACCCCTCACTGTAACACTCTGATATATCCCACATCCCTCACTGTAACACTCTGATATACACCACACCCCTCACTGTAACACTCTGATATACCCCACACCCCTCACTGTAACACTCTGATATATCCCACACCCCTCACTGTAACACTGTGATATACCCCACACCCCTCACTGTAACACTCTGATATATCCCACACCCCTCACTGTAACACTCTGATATACCCCACATCCCTCACTGTAACACTCTGATATACCCCACACCCCTCACTGCAACACTCTGATATATCCCACACCCCTCACTGTAACACTCTGATATACCCCACACCCCTCACTGTAACACACTGATATATCCCACACCCCTCACTGTAACACTCTGATATATCCCACACCCCTCACTGTAACACTCTGATGTACCCCACATCCCTCACTGTAACACTCTGATATATCCCACACCCCTCACTGTAACACTCTGATATATCCCACACCCCTCACTGTAACACTCTGATATATCCCACACCCCTCACTGTAACACTCTGATATACCCCACACCCCTCACTGCAACACTCTGATATATCCCACACCCCTCACTGTAACACTCTGATATATCCCACACCCCTCAGTGTAACACTCTGATATACCCCACACCCCTCACTGCAACACTCTGATATACCCCACACCCCTCACTGCAACACTCTGATATATCCCACACCCCTCACTGTAACACTCTGATATATCCCACACCCCTCAGTGTAACACTCTGATATACCCCACACCCCTCACTGTAACACACTGATATACCCCACACCCCTCACTGTAACACTCTGATATATCCCACACCCCTCACTGTAACACTCTGATATATCCCACACCCCTCACTGTAACACTCTGATATATCCCACACCCCTCACTGTAACACTCTGATATATCCCACACCCCTCACTGTAACACTCTGATATACCCCACACCCCTCACTGTAACACTCTGATATATCCCACACCCCTCACTGTAACACACTGATATACCCCACACCCCTCACTGTAACACTCTGATATATCCCACACCCCTCACTGTAACACTCTGATATATCCCACACCCCTCACTGTAACACTCTGATATATCCCACACCCCTCACTGTAACACTCTGATATATCCCACACCCCTCACTGTAACACTCTGATATATCCCACACCCCTCACTATAACACGCTGATATACCCCACACCCCTCACTGTAACACTCTGATATATCCCACACCCATCACTGTAACACTCTGATATACCCCACACCCCTCACTGTAACACTCTGATATACCCCACACCCCTCACTGTAACACTCTGATATACCCCACACCCCTCACTGTAACACACTGATATATCCCACACCCCTCACTGTAACACTCTGATATACCCCACACCCTTCACTGTAACACTCTGATATACCCCACACCCCTCACTATAACACGCTGATATACCCCACACCCCTCACTGTAACACTCTGATATACCCCACACCCCTCACTGTAACACTCTGATATACCCCACACCCCTCACTGTAACACTCTGATATACCCCACACCCCTCACTGTAACACACTGATATATCCCACACCCCTCACTGTAACACTCTGATATACCCCACACCCTTCACTGTAACACGCTGATATACCCCACACCCCTCACTATAACACGCTGATATATCCCACACCCCTCACTGTAACACACTGATATACCCCACACCCCTCACTGTAACACTCTGATATACCCCACACCCCTCACTGTAACACACTGATATACCCCACACCCCTCACTGTAACACTCTGATATATCCCACACCCCTCACTGTAACACTCTGATATACCCCACACCCCTCACTGTAACACACTGATATATCCCACACCCCTCACTGTAACACTCTGATATATCCCATACCCCTCACTGTAACACTCTGATATATCCCACACCCCTCACTGTAACACTCTGATATATCCCACACCCCTCACTGTAACACTCTGATATACCCAACACACCTCACTGTAACACTCTGATATACCCCACACCCCTCACTGTAACACACTGATATATCCCACACCCCTCACTGTAACACTCTGATATATCCCACACCCCTCACTGTAACACTCTGATATATCCCACACCCCTGACTGTAACACTCTAATATATCCCACACCTCTCACTGTAACACTCTGATATATCCCACACCCCTCACTGTAACACTCTGATATATCCCACACCCCTCACTGTAGCACTCTGATATATCCCACACCCCTCACTGTAACACTCTGATATATCCCACACCCCTCACTGTAACACTCTGATATATCCCACACCCCTCACTGTAACACTCTGATATATCCCACACCCCTCACTGTAACACTCTGATATATCCCACACCCCTCACTGTAACACTCTGATATACCCCACACCCCTCACTGTAACACTCTGATATATCCCACACCCCTCACTGTAACACTCTGATATATCCCACACCCCTCACTGTAACACTCTGATATATCCCACACCCCTCAATGTAACACTCTGATATACCCCACACCCCTCACTGTAACACTCTGATATATCCCACACCCCTCACTGTAACACTCTGATATATCCCACACCCCTCACTGTAACACTCTGATATACCCCACACCCCTCACTGTAACACTCTGATATACCCCACACCCCTCACTGTAACACTCTGATATACCCCACACCCCTCACTGTAACACTCTGATATATCCCACACCCCTCACTGTATCACTCTGATATATCCCACACCCCTCACTGTAACACTCTGATATATCCCACACCCCTCACTGTAACACTCTGATATATCCCACACCCCTCACTGTAACACTCTGATATACCCCACACCCCTCACTGTAACACTCTGATATATCCCACACCCCTCACTGTAACACTCTGATATATCCCTCACCCCTCACTGTAACACTCTGATATACCCCACACCCCTCACTGTAACACTCTGATATATCCCACACCCCTCACTGTAACACTCTGATATACCCCACACCCCTCACTGTAACACTCTGATATATCCCACACCCCTCACTGTAACACTCTGATATACCCCACACCCCTCATTGTAACACTCTGATATATCCCACACCCCTCACTGTAACACTCTGATATATCCCACACCCCTCACTGTAACACTCTGATATATCCCACACCCCTCACTGTAACACTCTGATATATCCCACACCCCTCACTGTAACACTCTGATATATCCCACACCCCTCACTGTAACACTCTGATATATCCCACACCCCACACTGTAACACTCTGATATACCCCACACCCCTCACTGTAACACTCTGATATATCCCACACCCCTCATTGTAACACTCTGATATACCCCACACTCCTCACTGTAACACTCTGATATATCCCACACCCCTCACTGTAACACTCTGATATATCCCACACCCCTCACTGTAACACTCTGATATACCCCACACCCCTCATTGTAACACTCTGATATATCCAACACCCCTCACTGTAACACTCTGATATATCCCACACCCCTCACTGTAACACTCTGATATACCCCACACCCCTCACTGTAACACTCTGATATACCCCACACCCCTCATTGTAACACTCTGATATATCCAACACCCCTCACTGTAACACTCTGATATACCCCACACCCCTCATTGTAACACTCTGATATACCCCACACCCCTCACTGTAACACTCTGATATACCCCACACCCCTCACTGTAACACTCTGATATATCCCACACCCCTCACTGTAACACTCTGATATATCCCACACCCCTCACTGTAACACTCTGATATATCCCACACCCCTCACTGTAACACTCTGATATATCCCACACCCCTCACTGTAACACTATGATATATCCCACACCCCTCACTGTAACACTCTGATATATCCCACACCCCTCACTGTAACACTCTGATATATCCCACACCCCTCATTGTAACACTCTGATATACCCCACACCCCTCACTGTAACACTCTGATATACCCCACACCCCTCACTGTAACACACTGATATATCCCACACCCCTCACTGTAACACTCTGATATATCCCATACCCCTCACTGTAACACTCTGATATATCCCACACCCCTCACTGTAACACTCTGATATACCCCACACCCCTCACTGTAACACACTGATATATCCCACACCCCTCACTGTAACACTCTGATATATCCCATACCCCTCACTGTAACACTCTGATATATCCCACACCCCTCACTGTAACACTCTGATATACACCACACCCCTTACTGTAACACTCTGATATACCCCACACCCCTCACTGTAACACTCTGATATATCCCACACCCCTCACTGTAACACTCTGATATATCCCACACCCCTCACTGTAACACTCTGATATACCCCACACTCCTCACTGTAACACTCTGATGTACCCCACATCCCTCACTGTAACACTCTGATATATCCCACACCCCTCACTGTAACACTCTGATATATCCCACACCCCTCACTGTAACACTCTGATATATCCCACACCCCTCACTGTAACACTCTGATATACCCCACACCCCTCACTGCAACACTCTGATATATCCCACACCCCTCACTGTAACACTCTGATATATCCCACACCCCTCACTGTAACACTCTGATATACCCCACACCCCTCACTGTAACACTCTGATATATCCCACACCCCTCACTGTAACACACTGATATACCCCACACCCCTCACTGTAACACTCTGATATATCCCACACCCCTCACTGGAACACTCTGATATATCCCACACCCCTCACTGTAACACTCTGATATATCCCACACCCCTCACTGTAACACTCTGATATATCCCACACCCCTCACTGTAACACTCTGATATATCCCACACCCCTCACTATAACACGCTGATATACCCCACACCCCTCACTGTAACACTCTGATATACCCCACACCCCTCACTGTAACACTCTGATATATCCCACACCCCTCACTGTAACACACTGATATACCCCACACCCCTCACTGTAACACTCTGATATATCCCACACCCCTCACTGTAACACTCTGATATATCCCACACCCCTCACTGTAACACTCTGATATATCCCACACCCCTCACTGTAACACTCTGATATACCCCACACCCCTCACTGTAACACTCTGATATACCCCACACCCCTCACTGTAACACTCTGATATACGCCACACCCCTCACTGTAACACACTGATATATCCCACACCCCTCACTGTAACACTCTGATATACCCCACACCCCTCACTGTAACACTCTGATATACCCCACACCCCTCACTATAACACGCTGATATACCCCACACCCCTCACTGTAACACTCTGATATACGCCACACCCCTCACTGTAACACACTGATATACCCCACACCCCTCACTGTAACACTCTGATATATCCCACACCCCTCACTGTAACACTCTGATATACCCCACACCCCTCACTGTAACACACTGATATATCCCACACCCCTCACTGTAACACTCTGATATATCCCATACCCCTCACTGTCACACTCTGATATATCCCACACCCCTCACTGTAACACTCTGATATATCCCACACCCCTCACTGTAACACTCTGATATACCCCACACCCCTCACTGTAACACTCTGATATACCCCACACCCCTCACTGTAACACACTGATATATCCCACACCCCTCACTGTAACACTCTGATATATCCCACACCCCTCACTGTAACACTCTGATATATCCCACACCCCTCACTGTAACACTCTGATATATCCCACACCCCTCACTGTAACACTCTGATATATCCCACACCCCTCACTGTAGCACTCTGATATATCCCACACCCCTCACTGTAACACTCTGATATATCCCACACCCCTCACTGTAACACTCTGATATATCCCACACCCCTCACTGTAACACTCTGATATATCCCACACCCCTCACTGTAACACTCCGATATATCCCACACCCCTCACTGTAACACTCTGATATACCCCACACCGCTCACTGTAACACTCTGATATATCCCACACCCCTCACTGTAACACTCTGATATATCCCACACCCCTCACTGTAACACTCTGATATATCCCACACCCCTCACTGTAACACTCTGATATACCCCACACCCCTCACTGTAACACTCTGATATACCCCACACCCCTCACTGTAACACTCTGATATACCCCACACCCCTCACTGTAACACTCTGATATATCCCACACCCCTCACTGTAACACTCTGATATATCCCACACCCCTCACTGTAACACTCTGATATATCCCACACCCCTCACTGTAACACTCTGATATATCCCACACCCCTCACTGTAACACTCTGATATACCCCACACCCCTCACTGTAACACTCTGATATATCCCACACCCCTCACTGTAACACTCTGATATATCCCACACCCCTCACTGTAACACTCTGATATACCCCACACCCCTCACTGTAACACTCTGATATATCCCACACCCCTCACTGTAACACTCTGATATACCCCACACCCCTCATTGTAACACTCTGATATATCCCACACCCCTCACTGTAACACTCTGATATATCCCACACCCCTCACTGTAACACTCTGATATATCCCACACCCCTCACTGTAACACTCTGATATATCCCACACCCCTCACTGTAACACTCTGATATATCCCACACCCCTCACTGTAACACTCTGATATATCCCACACCCCACACTGTAACACTCTGATATACCCCACACCCCTCACTGTAACACTCTGATATATCCCACACCCCTCATTGTAACACTCTGATATACCCCACACTCCTCACTGTAACACTCTGATATATCCCACACCCCTCACTGTAACACTCTGATATATCCCACACCCCTCACTGTAACACTCTGATATACCCCACACCCCTCATTGTAACACTCTGATATATCCCACACCCCTCACTGTAACACTCTGATATATCCCACACCCCTCACTGTAACACTCTGATATACCCCACACCCCTCATTGTAACACTCTGATATATCCCACACCCCTCACTGTAACACTCTGATATATCCCACACCCCTCACTGTAACACTCTGATATATCCCACACCCCTCACTGTAACACTCTGATATATCCCACACCCCTCACTGTAACACTCTGATATATCCCACACCCCTCACTGTAACACTCTGATATATCCCACACCCCTCACTGTAACACTCTGATATATCCCACACCCCTCACTGTAACACTCTGATATACCCCACACCCCTCACTGTAACACACTGATATACCCCACACCCCTCACTGTAACACTCTGATATACCCCACACCCCTCACTGTAACACTCTGATATATCCCACACCACTCACTGTAACACTCTGATATATCCCACACCCCTCACTGTAACACTCTGATATATCCCACATCCCTCACTCTAACACTCTGATATACACCACACCCCTCACTGTAACACTCTGATATACCCCACACCCCTCACTGTAACACTCTGATATATCCCACACCCCTCACTGTAACACTCTGATATACCCCACACCCCTCACTGTAACACTCTGATATACCCCACAACCCTCACTGTAACACTCTGATATATCCCACACCCCTCACTGTAACACACTGATATATCCCACACCCCTCACTGTAACACTCTGATATATCCCACACCCCTCACTGTAACACTCTGATATATCCCACACCCCTCACTGTAACACTCTGATATATCCCACACCCCTCACTGTAACACTCTGATATATCCCACACCCCTCACTGTAGCACTCTGATATATCCCACACCCCTCACTGTAACACTCTGATATATCCCACACCCCTCACTGTAACACTCTGATATATCCCACACCCCTCACTGTAACACTCTGATATATCCCACACCCCTCACTGTAACACTCTGATATATCCCACACCCCTCACTGTAACACTCTGATATATCCCACACCCCTCACTGTAACACTCTGATATATCCCACACCCCTCACTGTAACACTCTGATATATCCCACACCCCTCACTGTAACACTCTGATATATCCCACACCCCTCACTGTAACACTCTGATATATCCCACACCCCTCACTGTAACACTCTGATATATCCCACACCCCTCACTGTAACACTCTGATATATCCCACACCCCTCACTGTAACACTCTGATATATCCCACACCCCTCACTGTAACACTCTGATATACCCCACACCCCTCACTGTAACACTCTGATATATCCCACACCCCTCACTGTAACACTCTGATATATCCCACACCCCTCACTGTAACACTCTGATATATCCCACACCCCTCACTGTAACACTCTGATATATCCCACACCCCTCACTGTAACACTCTGATATACCCCACACCCCTCACTGTAACACTCTGATATATCCCACACCCCTCACTGTAACACTCTGATATATCCCACACCCCTCACTGTAACACACTGATATATCCCACACCCCTCACTGTAACACTCTGATATACCCCACACCCCTCACTGTAACACTCTGATATATCCCACACCCCTCACTGTAACACTCTGATATACCCCACACCCCTCATTGTAACACTCTGATATATCCCACACCCCTCACTGTAACACTCTGATATACCCCACACCCCTCACTGTAACACTCTGATATATCCCACACCCCTCACTGTAACACTCTGATATATCCCACACCCCTCACTGTAACACTCTGATATATCCCACACCCCTCACTGTAACACTCTGATATACCCCACACCCCTCACTGTAACACTCTGATATATCCCACACCCCTCACTGTAACACTCTGATATATCCCAACACCCCACACTGTAACACTCTGATATACCCCACACCCCTCACTGTAACACTCTGATATATCCCACACCCCTCATTGTAACACTCTGATATATCCCACACCCCTCACTGTAACACTCTGATATATCCCACACCCCTCACTGTAACACTCTGATATATCCCACACCCCTCACTGTAACAATCTGATATACCCCACACCCCTCACTGTAACACACTCTGATATACCCCACACCCCTCACTGTAACACTCTGATATATCCCACACCCCTCACTGTAACACTCTGATATATCCCACACCCCTCACTGTAACACTCTGATATATCCCACACCCCTCACTGTAACACTCTGATATATCCCACACCCCACACTGTAACACTCTGATATACCCCACACCCCTCACTGTAACACTCTGATATATCCCACACCCCTCATTGTAACACTCTGATATATCCCACACCCCTCACTGTAACACTCTGATATATCCCACACCCCTCACTGTAACACTCTGATACATCCCACACCCCTCACTGTAACAATCTGATATACCCCACACCCCTCACTGTAACACACTCTGATATATCCCACACCCCTCACTGTAACACTCTGATATATCCCACACTCCTCACTGTAACACTCTGATATATCCCACACCCCTCACTGTAACACTCTGATACATCCCACACCCCTCACTGTAACACTCTGATATACCCCACACCCCTCATTGTAACACTCTGATATATCCCACACCCCTCACTGTAACACTCTGATATATCCCACACCCCTCACTGTAACACTCTGATATACCCCACACCCCTCACTGTAACACTCTGATATACCCCACACCCCTCACTGTAACACTCTGATATATCCCACACCCCTCACTGTAACACACTCTGATATATCCCACACCCCTCACTGTAACACTCTGATATATCCCACACTCCTCACTGTAACACTCTGATATATCCCACACCCCTCACTGTAACACTCTGATACATCCCACACCCCTCACTGTAACACTCTGATATACCCCACACCCCTCATTGTAACACTCTGATATATCCCACACCCCTCACTGTAACACTCTGATATATCCCACACCCCTCACTGTAACACTCTGATATATCCCACACCCCTCACTGTAACACTCTGATATACCCCACACCCCTCACTGTAACACTCTGATATATCCCACACCCCTCACTGTAACACTCTGATATATCCCACACCCCTCACTGTAACACTCTGATATACCCCACACCCCTCACTGTAACACACTGATATACCCCACACCCCTCACTGTAACACTCTGATATACCCCACACCCCTCACTGTAACACTCTGATATATCCCACACCACTCACTGTAACACTCTGATATATCCCACACCCCTCACTGTAACACTCTGATATATCCCACATCCCTCACTCTAACACTCTGATATACACCACACCCCTCACTGTAACACTCTGATATACCCCACACCCCTCACTGTAACACTCTGATATATCCCACACCCCTCACTGTAACACTCTGATATACCCCACACCCCTCACTGTAACACTCTGATATACCCCACAACCCTCACTGTAACACTCTGATATATCCCACACCCCTCACTGTAACACACTGATATATCCCACACCCCTCACTGTAACACTCTGATATATCCCACACCCCTCACTGTAACACTCTGATATATCCCACACCCCTCACTGTAACACTCTGATATATCCCACACCCCTCACTGTAACACTCTGATATATCCCACACCCCTCACTGTAGCACTCTGATATATCCCACACCCCTCACTGTAACACTCTGATATATCCCACACCCCTCACTGTAACACTCTGATATATCCCACACCCCTCACTGTAACACTCTGATATATCCCACACCCCTCACTGTAACACTCTGATATATCCCACACCCCTCACTGTAACACTCTGATATATCCCACACCCCTCACTGTAACACTCTGATATATCCCACACCCCACACTGTAACACTCTGATATACCCCACACCCCTCACTGTAACACTCTGATATATCCCACACCCCTCATTGTAACACTCTGATATACCCCACACTCCTCACTGTAACACTCTGATATATCCCACACCCCTCACTGTAACACTCTGATATATCCCACACCCCTCACTGTAACACTCTGATATACCCCACACCCCTCATTGTAACACTCTGATATATCCCACACCCCTCACTGTAACACTCTGATATATCCCACACCCCTCACTGTAACACTCTGATATACCCCACACCCCTCATTGTAACACTCTGATATATCCCACACCCCTCACTGTAACACTCTGATATACCCCACACCCCTCACTGTAACACTCTGATATATCCCACACCCCTCACTGTAACACTCTGATATATCCCACACCCCTCACTGTAACACTCTGATATATCCCACACCCCTCACTGTAACACTCTGATATATCCCACACCCCTCACTGTAACACTCTGATATACCCCACACCCCTCACTGTAACACTCTGATATATCCCACACCCCTCACTGTAACACTCTGATATATCCCACACCCCTCACTGTAACACTCTGATATACCCCACACCCCTCACTGTAACACTCTGATATATCCCACACCCCTCACTGTAACACTCTGATATACCCCACACCCCTCATTGTAACACTCTGATATATCCCACACCCCTCACTGTAACACTCTGATATACCCCACACCCCTCACTGTAACACTCTGATATATCCCACACCCCTCACTGTAACACTCTGATATATCCCACACCCCTCACTGTAACACTCTGATATATCCCACACCCCTCACTGTAACACTCTGATATACCCCACACCCCTCACTGTAACACTCTGATATATCCCACACCCCTCACTGTAACACTCTGATATATCCCACACCCCACACTGTAACACTCTGATATACCCCACACCCCTCACTGTAACACTCTGATATATCCCACACCCCTCATTGTAACACTCTGATATATCCCACACCCCTCACTGTAACACTCTGATATATCCCACACCCCTCACTGTAACACTCTGATATATCCCACACCCCTCACTGTAACAATCTGATATACCCCACACCCCTCACTGTAACACACTCTGATATACCCCACACCCCTCACTGTAACACTCTGATATATCCCACACCCCTCACTGTAACACTCTGATATATCCCACACCCCTCACTGTAACACTCTGATATATCCCACACCCCTCACTGTAACACTCTGATATATCCCACACCCCACACTGTAACACTCTAATATACCCCACACCCCTCACTGTAACACTCTGATATATCCCACACCCCTCATTGTAACACTCTGATATATCCCACACCCCTCACTGTAACACTCTGATATATCCCACACCCCTCACTGTAACACTCTGATACATCCCACACCCCTCACTGTAACAATCTGATATACCCCACACCCCTCACTGTAACACACTCTGATATATCCCACACCCCTCACTGTAACACTCTGATATATCCCACACTCCTCACTGTAACACTCTGATATACCCCACACCCCTCACTGTAACAATCTGATATACCCCACACCCCTCACTGTAACAATCTGATATATCCCACACCCCTCACTGTAACACTCTGATATACCCCACACCCCTCACTGTAACACTCTGATATATCCCACACCCCTCACTGTAACACTCTGATACATCCCACACCCCTCACTGTAACACTCTGATATACCCCACACCCCTCATTGTAACACTCTGATATATCCCACACCCCTCACTGTAACACTCTGATATATCCCACACCCCTCACTGTAACACTCTGATATATCCCACACCCCTCACTGTTACACTCTGATATATCCCACACCCCTCACTGTAACACTCTGATATATCCCACACCCCTCACTGTAACACTCTGATATATCCCACACCCCTCATTGTAACACTCTGATATACCCCACACCCCTCACTGTAACACTCTGATATATCCCACACCACTCACTGTAACACTCTGATATATCCCACACCCCTCACTGTAACACTCTGATATATCCCACACCCCTCACTGTAACACTCTGATATGTCCCACACCCCTCACTGTAACACTCTGATATACCCCACACCCCTCACTGTAACACTCTGATATACCCCACACCCCTCACTGTAACACTCTGATATATCCCACACCCCTCACTGTAACACTCTGATATACCCCACACCCCTCACTGTAACACTCTGATATACCCCACATCCCTCACTGTAACACTCTGATATATCCCACACCCCTCACTGTAACACTCTGATATATCCCACACCCCTCACTGTAACACTCTGATATACCCCACACCCCTCACTGTAACACTCTGACGTACCCCACATCCCTCACTGTAACACTCTGATATACACCACACCCCTCACTGTAACACTCTGATATACCCCACACCCCTCACTGTAACACTCTGATATACCCCACACCCCTCACTGTAACACTCTGATATATCCCACACCCCTCACTGTAACACTCTGATATATCCCACACCCCTCACTGTAACACTCTGATATACCCCACACCCCTCACTGTAACACTCTGATATATCCCACACCCCTCACTGTAACACTCTGATATATCCCACACCCCTCACTGTAACACTCTGATATACCCCACACCCCTCACTGTAACACTCTGATATATCCCACACCCCTCACTGTAACACTCTGATATATCCCACACCCCTCACTGTAACACTCTGATATACCCCACACCCCTCACTGTAACACTCTGATATATCCCACACCCCTCACTGTAACACACTGATATACCCCACACCCCTCACTGTAACACTCTGATATATCCCACACCCCTCACTGTAACACTCTGATATATCCCACACCCCTCACTGTAACACTCTGATATATCCCACACCCCTCACTGTAACACTCTGATATATCCCACACCCCTCACCATAACACGCTGATATACCCCACACCCCTCACTGTAACACTCTGATATATCCCACACCCCTCACTGTAACACTCTGATATACCCCACACCCCTCACTGTAACACTCTGATATACCCCACACCCCTCACTGTAACACTCTGATATACCCCACACCCCTCACTGTAACACACTGATATATCCCACACCCCTCACTGTAACACTCTGATATACCCCACACCCCTCACTGTAACACTCTGATATACCCCACACCCCTCACTATAACACGCTGATATACCCCACACCCCTCACTGTAACACTCTGATATACCCCACACCCCTCACTGTAACACACTGATATACCCCACACCCCTCACTGTAACACTCTGATATATCCCACACCCCTCACTGTAACACTCTGATATACCCCACACCCCTCACTGTAACACACTGATATATCCCACACCCCTCACTGTAACACTCTGATATATCCCATACCCCTCACTGTAACACTCTGATATATCCCACACCCCTCACTGTAACACTCTGATATATCCCACACCCCTCACTGTAACACTCTGATATACCCCACACCCCTCACTGTAACACTCTGATATACCCCACACCCCTCACTGTAACACACTGATATATCCCACACCCCTCACTGTAACACTCTGATATATCCCACACCCCTCACTGTAACACTCTGATATATCCCACACCCCTCACTGCAACACTCTGATATATCCCACACCCCTCACTGTAACACTCTGATATATCCCACACCCCTCACTGTAACACTCTGATATATCCCACACCCCTCACTGTAACACTCTGATATATCCCACACCCCTCACTGTAACACTCTGATATATCCCACACCCCTCACTGTAACACTCTGATATACCCTACACCCCTCACTGTAACACTCTGATATATCCCACACCCCTCACTGTAACACTCTGATATATCCCACACCCCTCACTGTAACACTCTGATATATCCCACACCCCTCAATGTAACACTCTGATATACCCCACACCCCTCACTGTAACACTCTGATATATCCCACACCCCTCACTGTAACACTCTGATATATCCCACACCCCTCACTGTAACACTCTGATATACCCCACACCCCTCACTGTAACACTCTGATATACCCCACACCCCTCACTGTGACACTCTGATATATCCCACACCCCTCACTGCAACACTCTGATATATCCCACACCCCTCACTGTAACACTCTGATGTATCCCACACCCCTCACTGTAACACTCTGATATATCCCACACCCCTCACTGTAACACACTGATATATCCCACACCCCTCACTGTAACACTCTGATATATCCCACACCCCTCACTGTAACACTCTGATATATCCCACACCCCTCACTGTAAGAACACTGATATATCCCACACCCCTCACTGTAACACTCTGATATATCCCACACCCCTCACTGTAACACTCTGATATATCCCACACCCCTCACTGTAACACACTGATATATCCCACACCCCTCACTGTAACACTCTGATATATCCCACACCCCTCACTGTAAGAACACTGATATATCCCACACCCCTCACTGTAACACTCTGATATATCCCACACCCCTCACTGTAAGAACACTGATATATCCCACACCCCTCACTGTAACACTCTGATATACCCCACACCCCTCACTGTGACACTCTGATATATCCCACACCCCTCACTGTAACACTCTGATGTATCCCACCCTCCTCAATAGGACTTTGCGAGACCGTTACTTCTGAACCTCACAGTTGACTGGGATCTTGGCAGCCTGACTCCTTCCCAAGTAATTAAATCTCTGGGCCCACGGCTCAGAAGGAGCCGGGCGCGACGGGGGACTGGGGGATACCTGTCCGTTCTTAATAAATATCCTAATTAAATCAGCCCGCCCTGCACCGAATGTCCCCGGAAATATATCACCAGGCTTGACAGGGATGACAGTCAAGAAGGAGAATTGAAATCTCCAGACGCGGCCTGACAGCCTCCGATTCAATCAATCGTGCCAGGGACACAAGCCGAACACTCGCTGCCTGAACATTGTGCTGACGCTCGGAACAGACCAGCTCGACAGGAGGTCAGGGCGAAGCACAAACCTCTCTCAGCAAAAACTGTAACTTGATTACACTTTCAGGCTTGACAAGGTGAGAGGAGAGTCGGCAAGGACAGCCAGGAGAGATTGGGAATGGTGGTTCGATACAGAGTAAAGCTCCCTCTACACTGTCCCATCAAACACTCCCAGGGCAGGTACAGGGTTAGATACAGAGTAAAGCTCCCTCTACACCGTCCCGTCAAACACTCCCGGGGCAGGAACAGGGTTAGATACAGAGTAAAGCTCCCTCTGCACCGTCCCGTCAAACACTCCCAGGGCAGGTACAGGGTTAGATACAGAGTAAAGCTCCCTCTCCACTGTCCCATCAAACACTCCCAGGGCAGGGACAGGGTTAGATACAGAGTAAAGCTCCCTCTACACTGTCCCGTCAAACACTCCCAGGGCAGGTACAGGGTTCGATACAGAGTAAAGCTCCCTCTGCACCGTCCCGTCAAACACTCCCAGGGCAGGTACAGGGTTAGATACAGAGTAAAGCTCCCTCTACACTGCCCCATCAAACACTCCCAGGGCAGGTACAGGGTTAGATACAGAGTAAAGCTCCCTCTACACTGTCCCATCAAACACTCCCAGGGCAGGTCCAGGGTTAGATACAGAGTAAAGCTCCCTCTACACCGTCCCATCAAACACTCCCGGGGCAGGTACAGGGTTAGATACAGAGTAAAGCTCCCTCTACACCGTCCCATCAAACACTCCCAGGGCAGGTACAGGGTTAGATACAGAGTAAAGCTCCCTCTACACTGTCACATCAAACACTCCCAGGGCAGGTACAGGGTTAGATACAGAGTAAAGCTCCCTCTACACTGTCCCATCAAACACTCCCAGGGCAGGGACAGGGTTAGATACAGAGTAAAGCTCCCTCTACACTGTCCCATCAAACACTCCCAGGGCAGGTACAGGGTTAGATACAGAGTAAAGCTCCCTCTACACTGTCCCATCAAACACTCCCAGGGCAGGTACAGGGTTAGATACAGAGTAAAGCTCCCTCTACACCGTCCCGTCAAACACTCCCAGGGCAGGTACAGGGTTAGATACAGAGTAAAGCTCCCTCTACACCGTCCCGTCCAACACTCCTCACCTGACCTGTCCTCAGAGGTTTCTCTGCTCAGGCCGGTGTTAAAATCACGGTTTGGGACCCGATGAGATCATTCGGACCCAATCTGCTCGTTTAAGGAAGGCCCCCGTCGGCTTCAGGCAGCTGCCCTTGGAACTGGCCCGATTAATTCGACCTGCCCAATTGCACAGTGTCACCAGGAAGCCAAGGGTTAAAATCGGGCCGTGAAGCATTTGATTCGATGAAGTTCCAGGCCTTGTCGCAGGAACCTGCCGCGCAGCAAGACGGGGCAATCGGCCCCTTGGCGACTCCTCACCGAGGTCAAGGGTCAGGTACACCAAGGGGAGAGTCAGTATTGCACACATCAATCATCGTTGCTGCTCCAGACAGGAGACGGCTGGAAATCAGGAAATATCATTATTGGCTTTCATATGAACTCAGAGGGAAAGTAATCCTTGGTCCATCTGTCTCTGAGGAGATTGGACAAAGATTGATTCCCATCTGTGTGCTGTACATGTACAGGAGCTGACACTGAGACACACACGGGCCGTACAGTACCAGACAGGAGTGAATCGTTCCCCTTTTACCCACTGTGTGCTGTACATGTACAGGAGCTGACACTGAGACACACACGGGCCGTACAGTACCAGACAGGAGTGAATCGTTCCCCTTTTACCCCCTGTGTACTGTACATGTCCAGGAGCTGACACTGAGACACACACGGGCCGTACAGTACCAGACAGGAGTGAATCGTTCCCCTTTTACCCACTGTGTACTGTACATGTACAGGAGCCGACACTGAGACACACACGGGCCGTACAGTACCAGACGGGAGTGAATCGTTCCCCTTTTACCCACTGTGTACTGTATATGTACAGGAGCTGACACTGAGACACACACGGGCCGTACAGTACCAGACGGGAGTGAATCGTTCCCCTTTTACCCACTGTGTGCTGTACATGTACAGGAGCTGACACTGAGACACACACGGGCCGTACAGTACCAGACGGGAGTGAATCGTTCCACTTTTACCCACTGCGTACTGTACATGTACAGGAGCTGACACTGAGACACACACGGGCCGTACAGTACCAGACAGGAGTGAATCGTTCCCCTTTTACCCACTGTGTACTGTACATGTAGAGGAGCTGACACTGAGACACACACGGGCCGTACAGTACCAGACGGGAGTGAATCGTTCCCCTTTTACCCACTGTGTACTGTACATGTACAGGAGCCGACACTGAGACACACACGGGCCGTACAGTACCAGACGGGAGTGAATCGTTCCCCTTTTACCCACTGTGTACTGTATATGTACAGGAGCTGACACTGAGACACTCACGGGCCGTACAGTACCAGACGGGAGTGAATCGTTCCCCTTTTACCCACTGTGTACTGTACATGTACAGGAGCTGACACTGAGACACACACGGGCCGTACAGTACCAGACGGGAGTGAATCGTTCCCCTTTTACCCACTGTGTACTGTACATGTACAGGAGCTGACACTGAGACACACACGGGCCGTACAGTACCAGACGGGAGTGAATCGTTCCCCTTTTACCCACTGTGTACTGTACATGTACAGGAGCTGACACTGAGACACACACGGGCCGTACAGTACCAGACGGGAGTGAATCGTTCCCCTTTTACCCACTGTGTACTGTACATGTACAGGAGCCGACACTGAGACACACGCGGGCCGTACAGTATCGACCCCACCCCCCGCCACTGCCCGCCACCGGCCGGGATCAGCTGACTCAGCACAGGCCGAGGCGGGGGATGGAACCCGGGCCCCTCCTTCACCGTGGGGGCTCAGTACCACTCCGGGAGTGGGGTTTACTCGGTGACTTTATTCCGGAGCAGGGAGTAAGCGACGATAAGGCCCGGGAGTGGCCCCCGAGACCCACAGTGCGGGACACGACCACGGCTCCAGGAGGGTAGGGAAGGTGGTGAGGTAAATTGGGAAGCAGCGGATTTGAAAAGGCAATCTGCGAACGACCAGGTCGCATTGAGCCAAGATTGGGGTTTTAAAAGCCCGTAGCTTGTCGGAGAGACAGGGAGACTGAGGGAAGGGTAGGAGTTGCACTGGTTTAGATTCCTGACAACGGTTTGTAGAAATTCGCAGCATAGAAGGAGGCCATTCGGCCCGTCGTGCCTGTGCCGGCTCTTTGAAAGAGCCGACCAATTAGTCCCGCTCCCCCTGTCGGAGGGTCAGTACCGCACTGTCGGAGGGTCAGTACTGAGGGAGCGCCGCACTGTCGGAGGGTCAGTACTGAGGGAGCGTCGCACTGTCGGAGGGTCGGTACTGAGGGAGCGCTGCACTGTCGGAGGGTCGGTACTGAGGTGGCGCCGCACTGTCGGAGGGGCGGTACTGAGGGAGCGCCGCACTGTCGGAGGGTCGGTACCGAGGGAGCGCCGCACTGTCGGAGGGTCGGTACTGAGGGAGCGCCGCACTGTCGGAGGGTCAGTACTGAGGGAGCGTCGCACTGTCGGAGGGTCAGTACTGAGGGAGCGCCGCACTGTCGGAGGGTCGGTACTGAGGGAGCGCCGCACTGTCGGAGGGGCGGTACTGAGGGAGCGCCGCACTGTCGGAGGGTCAGTACTGAGGGAGCCCCGCACTGTCGGAGGGTCAGTACCGAGGGAGCCCCGCACTGTCGGAGGGTCAGTACTGAGGGAGCGCCGCACTGTCAGAGGGGCAGTACTGAGGGAGCGCCGCACTGTCGGAGGGGCGGTCCGTACTGAGGGAGCGCCGCACTGTCGGAGGGGCGGTCCGTACTGAGGGAGCGCCGCACTGTCGGAGGGTCAGTACTGAGGGAGCGCCGCACTGTCGGAGGGGCGGTCCGTACTGAGGGAGCGCCGCACTGTCGGAGGGTCGGTACTGAGGGAGCGCCGCACTGTCGGAGGGGCGGTACCGAGGGAGCGCCGCACTGTCGGAGGGGCGGTCCGTACTGAGGGAGCGCCGCGAGTTTTTCAAGTATTTATCCAACTCCCCTTTTGAAAGTTACGATTCTCCTCACCTCCCCCTCTGGTTCTTCTGCCGATTATCTTCGATCTTGCAGCCGCCTTCTCGTTTAATCTCCGTCTCCGCCCACCAGATTCCGGGAGAGGAGGGAAGCAGGGGAAAGCCACGCAAAGCAGCAGCAGCGGCGGCGGTGATATGGCGGAAGGAGCAGGGAGCCTCCCGGACCGGCTGGAGCAGTCGTTCCGCCGGTTCGCCATCCACGGGGACACCAAGGCCACCGGCAACGACATGACGGGCAAGAACTTTGCCAAGCTCTGCAAGGACTGCAAGGTGATCGATGGCAAGGCCGTCACCAGCACTGACGTCGACATCGTCTTCACCAAGGTCAAGTAAGTGGCCTCCTCCTCAACGGGGCCGATCGGTGATCGGCAACTATATCGCGCCTCTCACCATCTCAGGACGCCCTTTACAGCCGATGAGGTTTTCTTTTGGAAGTCTAGCCACGGTTGTAAAGTAGGAAGAAGGCAGAAAACAATGTGCGCACAGCAAGATCCCACAAGGAGGAATGTGGTTCCGATCAGATAGTGTTTTCTCGCGATGTTGGTGAAGGATAAATACTGGTTCCGGAGGACTCCGGGGAGAACCTCGCCCCCCCCTTTTTTTCCAACAGTGGCCGTGGGATCTTTTACGTCCGCCTGAGAGGGGCAGATAGGGGCCCCTGGGTTTAACGTCTCATCCGAAAGACGGCGCCTCCGACAGTGCGGCGCTCCCTCGGTACTGGCCCTCCGACAGTGCGGCGCTCCCTCAGTACCGACCCTCTGATAGTGCGGCGCTCCCTCGGTACTGACCCTCCGACAGTGCGGCGCTCCCTCAGTACCGACCCTCCGACAGTGCAGCGCTCCCTCAGTACTGACCCTCCGACAGTGCGGCGCTCCCTCAGTAATGACCCCCCGACAGTGCGGCGCTCCCTCAGTACTGACCCTCCGACAGTGCGGTGCTCCCTCGGTACTGACCCTCCCACAGTGCGGCGCTCCCTCAGTACTGACCCTCCGACAGTGCGGTGCTCCCTCAGTACTGACCCTCCGACAGTGCAGCGCTCCCTCAGTACTGACCCTCCGACAGTGCGGCGCTCCCTCAGTACTGACCCTCTGACAGTGCGGCGCTCCCTCAGTACTGACCCTCCGACAGTGCGGCGCTCCCTCAGTACTGACCCTCTGACAGTGCGGCGCTCCCTCAGTACTGACCCTCTGACAGTGCAGCGCTCCCTCAGTACCGACCCTCCGACAGTGCAGCGCTCCCTCAGTACTGCCCCTCCGATAGTGCGGCGCTCCCTCAGTAATGACCCCCCGACAGTGCGGCGCTCCCTCAGTACTGACCCTCCGACAGTGCGGTGCTCCCTCGGTACTGACCCTCCGACAGTGCAGCGCTCCCTCAGTACTGCCCCTCCGACAGTGCGGCGCTCCCTCAGTACTGCCCCTCCGACAGTGCGGCGCTCCCTCAGTACTGACCCCCCGACAGTGCGGCGCTCCCTCAGTACTGACCCTCCGACAGTGCGGCGCTCCCTCAGTACTGACCCTCCGACAGTGCGGCGCTCCCTCGGTACCGACCCTCCGACAGTGCGGTTCTCCCTCAGTACCGACCCTCTGACAGTGCGGCGCTCCCTCAGTACTAATCCTCTGACAGTGCGGCGCTCCCTCAGTACTGCCCCTCCGACAGTGTGGCGCTCCCTCAGTACTGACCCTCCGACAGCGCGGCGCTCCCTCAGTACTGACCCTCCGACAGTGCGGCGCTCCCTCAGTACTGCCCCTCCGACAGTGTGGCGCTCCCTCAGTACTGCCCCTCCGACAGTGTGGCGCTCCCTCAGTACCGACCCTCCGACAGTGTGGCGCTCCCTCAGTACCGACCCTCTGACAGCGCGGCGCTCCCTCAGTCCCACTGAGCTCTGCTGATAGCTCTGTTACAAAGCCACACCGGGCCCAGCTTCCATCCCCGGTCTGGGCTGAGTTCGATTTTCATTCTTGGGAGGTGCCGGTATTTATTGCCGGTCCCTAATTGCCCTTGAGAAGGTGATGGTGGGCCGCCTTCTTTAACCACTGCAGTCCCGTGTGGTGAAGATGCTCCCGCACGACAGTTAGGTCGGGAGTCTTCGTTACTCTTTGTGGCCGTTAAGGGGGCAGTTAAGAGTCAACAACGTTGGTGTGGGACTGGAATCACGTATAGGCCCAGACCGGGTAAGGACGGCAGGTTTCCTTCCCTGAAGGACATTCGTGAAGCAGGGTGATCTCTGTACACTGACTGGTGTCTCTCAGTCCCTCTCTCTCAGGGTGATATCTGTACACTGACTGGTGTCTCTCAGTCCCTCTCTCTCAGGGTGATATCTGTACACTGACTGGTGTCTCTCAGTCCCTCTCTCTCAGGGTGATATCTGTACACTGACTGGTGTCTCCCAGTCCCTCTCCCTCAGGGTGATATCTGTACACTGACTGGTGTCTCTCAGTCCCTCTCCCTCAGGGTGATATCTGTACACTGACTGGTGTCTCTCAGTCCCTCTCTCTCAGGGTGATATCTGTACACTGACTGGTGTCTCTCAGTCCCTCTCTCTCAGGGTGATATCTGTACACTGACTGGTATCTCTCAGTCCCTCTCTCTCAGGGTGATATCTGTACACTGACTGGTGTCTCTCAGTCCCTCTCTCTCAGGGAGATATCTGTACACTGACTGGTGTCTCTCAGTCCCTCTCTCTCAGGGTGATATCTGTACACTGACTGGTGTCTCTCAGTCCCTCTCTCTCAGGGTGATCTCTGTACACTGACTGGTGTCTCTCAGTCCCTCTCTCTCAGGGAGATATCTGTACACTGACTGGTGTCTCTCAGTCCCCCTCTCTCTCAGGGTGATATCTGTACACTGACTGGTGTCTCTCAGTCCCTCTCTCTCAGGGTGATATCTGTACACTGACTGGTGTCTCTCAGTCCCTCTCTCTCAGGGTGATATCTGTACACTGACTGGTGTCTCTCAGTCCCTCTCTCTCAGGGAGATATCTGTACACTGACTGGTGTCTCTCAGTCCCTCTCTCTCAGGGTGATATCTGTACACTAACTGGTGTCTCTCAGTCCCTCTCCCTCAGGGAGATATCTGTACACTGACTGGTGTCTCTCAGTCCCTCTCTCTCAGGGTGATATCTGTACACTGACTGGTGTCTCTCAGTCCCTCTCTCTCAGGGTGATATCTGTACACTGACTGGTGTCTCTCAGTCCCTCTCTCTCAGGGTGATATCTGTACACTGACTGGTGTCTCTCAGTCCCTCTCCCTCAGGGAGATATCTGTACACTGACTGGTGTCTCTCAGTCCCTCTCTCTCAGGGAGATATCTGTACACTGACTGGTGTCTCTCAGTCCCTCTCTCTCAGGGAGATATCTGTACACTGACTGGTGTCTCTCAGTCCCTCTCTCTCAGGATGATATCTGTACACTGACTGGTGTCTCTCAGTCCCTCTCTCTCAGGGTGATATCTGTACACTGACTGGTGTCTCTCAGTCCCTCTCCCTCAGGGAGATATCTGTACACTGACTGGTGTCTCTCAGTCCCTCTCTCTCAGGGTGATATCTGTGCACTGACTGGTGTCTCTCAGTCCCTCTCTCTCAGGGTGATATCTGTACACTGACTGGTGTCTCTCAGTCCCCTCTCTCTCAGGGTGATATCTGTACACTGACTGGTGTCTCTCAGTCCCTCTCCCTCAGGGTGATATCTGTACACTGACTGGTGTCTCTCAGTCCCCTCTCTCTCAGGGTGATATCTGTACGCTGACTGTTGTCTCTCAGTCCCTCTCTCTCAGGGTGATATCTGCACACTGACTGGTGTCTCTCAGTCCCTCTCTCTCAGGGAGATATCTGTACACTGACTGGTGTCTCTCAGTCCCTCTCCCTCAGGGAGATATCTGTACACTGACTGGTGTCTCTCAGTCCCTCTCTCTCAGGGAGATATCTGTACACTGACTGGTGTCTCTCAGTCCCCTCTCTCTCAGGGTGATATCTGTACACTGACTGGTGTCTCTCAGTCCCCTCTCTCTCAGGGTGATATCTGTACACTGACTGGTGTCTCTCAGTCCCTCTCCCTCAGGGTGATATCTGTACACTGACTTGTGTCTCTCAGTCCCCTCTCTCTCAGGGTGATATCTGTACGCTGACTGTTGTCTCTCAGTCCCTCTCTCTCAGGGTGATATCTGCACACTGACTGGTGTCTCTCAGTCCCTCTCTCTCAGGGAGATATCTGTACACTGACTGGTGTCTCTCAGTCCCTCTCCCTCAGGGAGATATCTGTACACTGACTGGTGTCTCTCAGTCCCTCTCCCTCAGGGAGATATCTGTACACTGACTGGTGTCTCTCAGTCCCTCTCTCTCAGGGAGATATCTGTACACTGACTGGTGTCTCTCAGTCCCTCTCTCTCAGGGTGATATCTGTACACTGACTGGTGTCTCTCAGTCCCCTCTCTCTCAGGGTGATATCTGCACACTGACTGGTGTCTCTCAGTCGCCCTCTCTCAGGGTGATATCTGTACACTGACTGGTGTCTCTCAGTCCCCTCTCTCTCAGGGTGATATCTGTACACTGACTGGTGTCTCTCAGTCCCCTCTCTCTCAGGGTGATATGTGTACACTGACTGGTGTCTCTCAGTCCCTCTCTCTCAGGGAGATATCTGTACACTGACTGGTGTCTCTCAGTCCCCTCTCTCTCAGGGTGATATCTGTACACTGACTGGTGTCTCTCAGTCCCTCTCCCTCAGGGTGATATCTGTACACTGACTGGTGTCTCTCAGTCCCTCTCTCTCAGGGAGATATCTGTACACTGACTGGTGTCTCTCAGTCCCCTCTCTCTCAGGGTGATATCTGTACACTGACTGGTGTCTCTCAGTCCCCTCTCTCTCAGGGTGATATCTGTACACTGACTGGTGTCTCTCAGTCCCTCTCCCTCAGGGAGATATCTGTACACTGACTGGTGTCTCTCAGTCCCTCTCTCTCAGGGAGATATCTGTACACTGACTGGTGTCTCTCAGTCCCCTCTCTCTCAGGGTGATATCTGTACACTGACTGGTGTCTCTCAGTCCCCTTTCTCTCAGGGTGATATCTGTACACTGACAGGTGTCTCTCAGTCCCTCTCTCTCAGGGTGATATCTGTACACTGACAGGTGTCTCTCAGTCCCTCTCTCTCAGGGAGATATCTGTACACTGACAGGTGTCTCTCAGTCCCTCTCTCTCAGGGTGATATCTGTACACTGACAGGTGTCTCTCAGTCCCTCTCTCTCAGGGAGATATCTGTACACTGACTGGTGTCTCTCAGTCCCTCTCTCTCAGGGTGATATCTGTACACTGACTGGTGCCTCTCAGTCCCTCTCTCTCAGGGAGATATCTGTACACTGACTGGTGTCTCTCAGTCCCTCTCTCTCAGGGTGATATCTGTACACTGACTGGTGTCTCTCAGTCCCTCTCTCTCAGGGTGATATCTGTACACTGACTGGTGTCTCTCAGTCCCTCTCCCTCAGGGAGATATCTGTACACTGACTGGTGACTCTCAGTCCCTCTCCCTCAGGGTGATATCTGTACACTGACTGGTGTCTCTCAGTCCCTCTCTCTCAGGGTGATATCTGTACACTGACTGGTGTCTCTCAGTCCCTCTCTCTCAGGGTGATATCTGTACACTGACTGGTGTCTCTCAGTCCCTCTCTCTCAGTGTGATATCTGTACACTGACTGGTGTCTCTCAGTCCCTCTCTCTCAGGGAGATATCTGTACACTGACTGGTGTCTCTCAGTCCCCCTCTCTCTCAGGGTGATATCTGTACACTGACTGGTGTCTCTCAGTCCCTCTCTCTCAGGGTGATATCTGTACACTGACTGGTGTCTCTCAGTCCCTCTCTCTCAGGGTGATATCTGTACACTGACTGGTGTCTCTCAGTCCCTCTCTCTCAGGGAGATATCTGTACACTGACTGGTGTCTCTCAGTCCCTCTCTCTCAGGGTGATATCTGTACACTAACTGGTGTCTCTCAGTCCCTCTCCCTCAGGGAGATATCTGTACACTGACTGGTGTCTCTCAGTCCCTCTCTCTCAGGGTGATATCTGTACACTGACTGGTGTCTCTCAGTCCCTCTCTCTCAGGGAGATATCTGTACACTGACTGGTGTCTCTCAGTCCCCTCTCTCTCAGGGTGATATCTGTACACTGACTGGTGTCTCTCAGTCCCCTCTCTCTCAGGGTGATATCTGTACACTGACTGGTGTCTCTCAGTCCCTCTCCCTCAGGGAGATATCTGTACACTGACTGGTGTCTCTCAGTCCCTCTCTCTCAGGGAGATATCTGTACACTGACTGGTGTCTCTCAGTCCCCTCTCTCTCAGGGTGATATCTGTACACTGACTGGTGTCTCTCAGTCCCCTTTCTCTCAGGGTGATATCTGTACACTGACAGGTGTCTCTCAGTCCCTCTCTCTCAGGGTGATATCTGTACACTGACAGGTGTCTCTCAGTCCCTCTCTCTCAGGGAGATATCTGTACACTGACAGGTGTCTCTCAGTCCCTCTCTCTCAGGGTGATATCTGTACACTGACAGGTGTCTCTCAGTCCCTCTCTCTCAGGGAGATATCTGTACACTGACTGGTGTCTCTCAGTCCCTCTCTCTCAGGGTGATATCTGTACACTGACTGGTGCCTCTCAGTCCCTCTCTCTCAGGGAGATATCTGTACACTGACTGGTGTCTCTCAGTCCCTCTCTCTCAGGGTGATATCTGTACACTGACTGGTGTCTCTCAGTCCCTCTCTCTCAGGGTGATATCTGTACACTGACTGGTGTCTCTCAGTCCCTCTCCCTCAGGGAGATATCTGTACACTGACTGGTGACTCTCAGTCCCTCTCCCTCAGGGTGATATCTGTACACTGACTGGTGTCTCTCAGTCCCTCTCTCTCAGGGTGATATCTGTACACTGACTGGTGTCTCTCAGTCCCTCTCTCTCAGGGTGATATCTGTACACTGACTGGTGTCTCTCAGTCCCTCTCTCTCAGTGTGATATCTGTACACTGACTGGTGTCTCTCAGTCCCTCTCTCTCAGGGAGATATCTGTACACTGACTGGTGTCTCTCAGTCCCCCTCTCTCTCAGGGTGATATCTGTACACTGACTGGTGTCTCTCAGTCCCTCTCTCTCAGGGTGATATCTGTACACTGACTGGTGTCTCTCAGTCCCTCTCTCTCAGGGTGATATCTGTACACTGACTGGTGTCTCTCAGTCCCTCTCTCTCAGGGAGATATCTGTACACTGACTGGTGTCTCTCAGTCCCTCTCTCTCAGGGTGATATCTGTACACTAACTGGTGTCTCTCAGTCCCTCTCCCTCAGGGAGATATCTGTACACTGACTGGTGTCTCTCAGTCCCTCTCTCTCAGGGTGATATCTGTACACTGACTGGTGTCTCTCAGTCCCTCTCTCTCAGGGTGATATCTGTACACTGACTGGTGTCTCTCAGTCCCTCTCTCTCAGGGTGATATCTGTACACTGACTGGTGTCTCTCAGTCCCTCTCCCTCAGGGAGATATCTGTACACTGACTGGTGTCTCTCAGTCCCTCTCTCTCAGGGAGATATCTGTACACTGACTGGTGTCTCTCAGTCCCTCTCTCTCAGGGAGATATCTGTACACTGACTGGTGTCTCTCAGTCCCTCTCTCTCAGGATGATATCTGTACACTGACTGGTGTCTCTCAGTCCCTCTCTCTCAGGGTGATATCTGTACACTGACTGGTGTCTCTCAGTCCCTCTCCCTCAGGGAGATATCTGTACACTGACTGGTGTCTCTCAGTCCCTCTCTCTCAGGGTGATATCTGTGCACTGACTGGTGTCTCTCAGTCCCTCTCTCTCAGGGTGATATCTGTACACTGACTGGTGTCTCTCAGTCCCCTCTCTCTCAGGGTGATATCTGTACACTGACTGGTGTCTCTCAGTCCCTCTCCCTCAGGGTGATATCTGTACACTGACTGGTGTCTCTCAGTCCCCTCTCTCTCAGGGTGATATCTGTACGCTGACTGTTGTCTCTCAGTCCCTCTCTCTCAGGGTGATATCTGCACACTGACTGGTGTCTCTCAGTCCCTCTCTCTCAGGGAGATATCTGTACACTGACTGGTGTCTCTCAGTCCCTCTCCCTCAGGGAGATATCTGTACACTGACTGGTGTCTCTCAGTCCCTCTCTCTCAGGGAGATATCTGTACACTGACTGGTGTCTCTCAGTCCCCTCTCTCTCAGGGTGATATCTGTACACTGACTGGTGTCTCTCAGTCCCCTCTCTCTCAGGGTGATATCTGTACACTGACTGGTGTCTCTCAGTCCCTCTCCCTCAGGGTGATATCTGTACACTGACTTGTGTCTCTCAGTCCCCTCTCTCTCAGGGTGATATCTGTACGCTGACTGTTGTCTCTCAGTCCCTCTCTCTCAGGGTGATATCTGCACACTGACTGGTGTCTCTCAGTCCCTCTCTCTCAGGGAGATATCTGTACACTGACTGGTGTCTCTCAGTCCCTCTCCCTCAGGGAGATATCTGTACACTGACTGGTGTCTCTCAGTCCCTCTCCCTCAGGGAGATATCTGTACACTGACTGGTGTCTCTCAGTCCCTCTCTCTCAGGGAGATATCTGTACACTGACTGGTGTCTCTCAGTCCCTCTCTCTCAGGGTGATATCTGTACACTGACTGGTGTCTCTCAGTCCCCTCTCTCTCAGGGTGATATCTGCACACTGACTGGTGTCTCTCAGTCGCCCTCTCTCAGGGTGATATCTGTACACTGACTGGTGTCTCTCAGTCCCCTCTCTCTCAGGGTGATATCTGTACACTGACTGGTGTCTCTCAGTCCCCTCTCTCTCAGGGTGATATGTGTACACTGACTGGTGTCTCTCAGTCCCTCTCTCTCAGGGAGATATCTGTACACTGACTGGTGTCTCTCAGTCCCCTCTCTCTCAGGGTGATATCTGTACACTGACTGGTGTCTCTCAGTCCCTCTCCCTCAGGGTGATATCTGTACACTGACTGGTGTCTCTCAGTCCCTCTCTCTCAGGGAGATATCTGTACACTGACTGGTGTCTCTCAGTCCCCTCTCTCTCAGGGTGATATCTGTACACTGACTGGTGTCTCTCAGTCCCCTCTCTCTCAGGGTGATATCTGTACACTGACTGGTGTCTCTCAGTCCCTCTCCCTCAGGGAGATATCTGTACACTGACTGGTGTCTCTCAGTCCCTCTCTCTCAGGGAGATATCTGTACACTGACTGGTGTCTCTCAGTCCCCTCTCTCTCAGGGTGATATCTGTACACTGACTGGTGTCTCTCAGTCCCCTTTCTCTCAGGGTGATATCTGTACACTGACAGGTGTCTCTCAGTCCCTCTCTCTCAGGGTGATATCTGTACACTGACAGGTGTCTCTCAGTCCCTCTCTCTCAGGGAGATATCTGTACACTGACAGGTGTCTCTCAGTCCCTCTCTCTCAGGGTGATATCTGTACACTGACAGGTGTCTCTCAGTCCCTCTCTCTCAGGGAGATATCTGTACACTGACTGGTGTCTCTCAGTCCCTCTCTCTCAGGGTGATATCTGTACACTGACTGGTGCCTCTCAGTCCCTCTCTCTCAGGGAGATATCTGTACACTGACTGGTGTCTCTCAGTCCCTCTCTCTCAGGGTGATATCTGTACACTGACTGGTGTCTCTCAGTCCCTCTCTCTCAGGGTGATATCTGTACACTGACTGGTGTCTCTCAGTCCCTCTCCCTCAGGGAGATATCTGTACACTGACTGGTGACTCTCAGTCCCTCTCCCTCAGGGTGATATCTGTACACTGACTGGTGTCTCTCAGTCCCTCTCTCTCAGGGTGATATCTGTACACTGACTGGTGTCTCTCAGTCCCTCTCTCTCAGGGTGATATCTGTACACTGACTGGTGTCTCTCAGTCCCTCTCTCTCAGTGTGATATCTGTACACTGACTGGTGTCTCTCGGTCCCTCTCCCTCAGGGTGATATCTGTGCACTGACTGGTGTCTCTCAGTTCCCCCTCTCTCCCTCAGGGTGATAGCTGTAATAATAGAAGCAGTGCCACACTGTATGCCTACAATTAACTGGACTTCTCCTCCTCTGCAGGGCCAAGGCAGCTCGCGTAATAACTTATGAGGAGTTCAAACAGGCACTGAAGGAACTGGCCAAGAAAAGGTTTAAGGACATGAGCGAGGCCGAGGCCCTGGAGGCAGTTTACGCTCTCATTGCTGGGAAGGAACCAGCACTGGTGGGAATCACGGTTGGTATAGCCATTCTCCGGGCACCTGCTACGGTATGAGAGAGTAACCGGGGCTGGTTTTAGGATGAAGGAAAGACTTGCATTTATATCGCGCCTCAGGACGTCCCATAGTGCTTTAGAGCCAACGAGGTACTTTTTGAAGTGTAGTCTCTGTTGTGATGCAGGAAACGCAGCCGCCAATTCGCGCACAGGAAGATCCCACAGTTAGCAATGTGATAAATGACCAGATCATCTGGTGACAGTGATGTCGGTTGAGGGATAAATATCGGCCCCAGGGCACCGAGGAGAACTCCCCCCACACTCCTCGTCGAATTAGTGGCCGCGTGATCTTTTTTGTCCACCTGAGAGGGGCAGACGGGGCCCTCGGTTTAACGTCTCATCCGAAGAATGGCACCTCCGACAGTGCGGCGCTCCCTCAGTACCGCCCCTCCGACAGTGCGGCGCTCCCTCAGTACCGACCCTCCGACAGTGCGGCGCTCCCTCAGTACTGCCCCTCCGACAGTGCGGCGCTCCCTCAGCACTGACCCTCCGACAGTGCGGCGCTCCCTCAGTACTGACCCTCCGACAGTGCGGCGCTCCCTCAGTACTGACCCTCCGACAGTGCAGCGCTCCCTCAGTACCGACCCTCCGACAGTGCGGCGCTCCCTCAGTACCGCCCCTCCGACAGTGCGGCGCTCCCTCAGTACTGACCCTCCGACAGTGCAGCGCTCCCTCAGTACTGACCCTCCGACAGTGCGGCGCTCCCTCAGTACCGCCCCTCTGACAGTGCGGCGCTCTCTCAGTACTGCCCCTCCGACAGTGCGGCGCTCCCTCAGTACTGCCCCTCCGACAGTGCGGCGCTCCCTCAGTACTGCCCCTCCGACAGTGCGGCGCTCCCTCAGTACCGACCCTCCGACAGTGCGGCGCTCTCTCAGTACTGACCCTCCGACAGTGCAGCGCTCCCTCAGTACCGACCCTCCGACAGTGCGGCGCTCCCTCAGTACCGCCCCTCCGACAGTGCAGCGCACCCTCAGTACTGACCCTCCGACAGTGCAGCGCTCCCACAGTACTGCCCCTCCGACAGTGCAGCGCTCCCTCAGTACTGACCCTCTGACAGTGCGGCGCTCCCTCAGTACCGCCCCTCTGACAGTGCGGCGCTCTCTCAGTACTGCCCCTCCGACAGTGCGGCGCTCCCTCAGTACTGCCCCTCCGACAGTGCGGCGCTCCCTCAGTACTGCCCCTCCGACAGTGCGGCGCTCCCTCAGTACCGACCCTCCGACAGTGCGGCGCTCCCTCAGTACCGCCCCTCCGACAGTGCGGCGCTCCCTCAGTACCGCCCCTCCGACAGTGCAGCGCTCCCTCAGTACTGACCCTCCGACAGTGCAGCGCTCCCACAGTACTGCCCCTCCGACAGTGCAGCGCTCCCTCAGTACTGACCCTCCGACAGTGCGGCGCTCCCTCAGTACTGAACCTCCGACAGTGCAGCGCTCACTCAGTACTGACCCTCCGACAGTGCGGCGCTCCCTCAGTGCTGCCCCTCTGACAGTGCGGCGCTCCCTCAGTACTGACCCTCCGACAGTGCGGTGCTCCCTCAGTACCGACCCTCCGACAGTGCAGCGCTCCCTCAGTACTGACCCTCCGACAGTGCGGCGCTCCTTCGGTACTGCCCCTCCGACAGTGCGGCGCTCCCTCAGTACCGCCCCTCCGACAGTGCGGCGCTCCCTCGGTACTGACCCTCCGACAGTGCGGCGCTCCCTCGGTACCGGCACCGGGAGTGTCGGCCCTGGATTACGGGGCTCGAGTCTCTGGAGTGGGGACTCGAACCCACGACCTTCTGACTCAGAGGCGAGAGCGAGACCCCACTGTTAATCTGTTTTGGGTGTTGGCTGAGGGATAAATGTTGGCCCCCGGACCGCCACGTTGAGGAAGTTATTTGGATGAGAGTGGGTGGCCGTAAAATATCCTCTCACCCTCTGAAACGTGGGTTCAAATCCAGCCCAGCAGGAGGCGATGGAGGTCCCGAACGTACCAGGCTGGATTTGACATCCATGATGCCCGCCCCGAATGGGAAACGGTTCGGGCGGTGAGGCTGACCGCTAGATCTGCCTCCCGCCGTCTGCGCCGGGCGTGCTACAGGAATGGGGGGAAGCCGGAGTTGGGGGTCTCTGGCGCATTTTCCTGGCGTCCTCCCCGCTTACCATTGCTTCCCCGGGGCTGCCAGGCGGAAGATGGCAACAGCCCCGAGGTGGGGCCTTGCAGGCGGGCCTCCTCTCCCTCCAGCTCGGGCGTCCCGGCGCTCACCCGCGGAAGGCCAGAGGTCGCGGGGCTGAAAGGGTTAAAGCGCGAGGACAGGTCGCACAGACTGGGCTCGTATTCCCTCGAATATAGAAGACTAATGGATGACCTCATCGAGGTGTTTGAGATGATTAAAGGAGTTGATCGGGTAGATCGAGAGAAACTATTTCCTCTGGTGGGCGGGGGGAATCCAGAACAAGGGGGCAGAACCTTTAAATTAGAGCCAGGCCGTTCAGGGGTGAAGTCAGGAATCACTTCTTCACACAAAGGGGAGTGGGAATCTGGAACTCTCTCCCCACAAAAAGGCTGTGGAGACCGGGGTTCAATTGAAAATTTCAGTACTGAGATTGATCGATTTTTGTCAGGCGGGGGTATTGAGGGTTACGGAACCAAGGCAAGTAGATGGAGTTAAGATACAGATCGGCCATGATCTGATTGAATGGCGGAACATATTCGAAGGGCTGAATGGCCTCCGCCTGTTCCTAAGTTTTCACTGATTTGGCTTATTTTAGTTTGGACAATTTTTGGACAATAGGAATGGATTTTTTTTCCTTCTCCCTACTCCCCCATCCCTTTCCCCATGCTCTCTCCCAAAGGCATTGGCCCCTTGCTGGGGTGTGGGTTCCTCGGACACTGGCCTCCCCCTCGGCACCTCACGCAAGTGGGCCATTCGTTGCGTCTGAGACAGGACAATGACTGGCTATTAGCCTGTGGGGTGGCATCGCGGCTGAGCCCTGAGCCGTGACGTCCGTGCAAAACACGCCTATTGGAGCATGAGTCACTGGATGGTGGCCAGTTGCAGGTCCTGTCCTGCTCCCCTACCCGGGTTGGGGGGGGGCGGGGGGGGCCAGTAAGGCCCAATTGTAGCCCCCCTACCGCACCCCTGGGACCGGACGCTCAGCACATGCCGAGGTGGGGTGCGGGGGGGAGGTGGGGTTGGTGGGGTGAATGGAACCTGGGCCCTTCCCGCTCTGCTTGGCTGACGTACATTCTCCGGATCTTTCCAGAAGGCCGCGAGAGCTGGGGCCGTGGATCGGCTGACGGACACGTCCAAGTTCACCGGGTCCCACAAGGAGAGGTTCGACGAAAGCGGGAGGGGCAAAGGCAGGGCGGGCCGCGAAAACCTGGTGGAGAACACGGGATTCGTGGCGGCCTACAAGGGGAAGGGCACCTACAACGAGAAGGTCAAAGGCTCAAAGTGATCAGGCAGGACCCCACCCCCCGCGCCGCCCCCTCCCTCCAAGCTACCGACAGCTACAGTCGCCTTGCCCTTGATATCGGACTAACTGCGGTCAAATCCTCTGCTTGTCCTAAACGCACGATTGACTTGAAAGCTTCTGCGACATTCCTTGCTCAACAAACATCAAGGGGCAGTGTGGGGGATCGGCGGGGTGGGGGGGGAGAGAAAGCATATCCCATTTTCTTTTTGTAACGCATATTCATATCCCAAAATGGGTCAAAAGGTGCTTCCAATAATTAGTCTTACCGAGGTCAGTGCTCTTCTCCACCTTTCTCTGCTGTTCCTCCTCAGCTCCAAGATCCCTCCGTCCTACTCCTTCTCCCCCCTTACGAGGGCTCGTTGCCTGTTCCGACTCATTCTCTCCCAGCGGGTGCAGCTCCGGGCGACTCCTCGCTCGTTCCCCCTTTCACACTCCGGGCACCTGGGTTTCGGATCAAGCCCAGGCAGGACGGACGATGGGGCCTCCCGCTCTCCTGCCACGTCAGGTCGGGCGGTGTCCAGCTGGTGCATCGTTTGTAGTTGTCTGCAGGACACGACCACCAATACGTTGGCCGCCTCACTCACAGAAGTGGCAATGATAATTGGAATGGAAATGTCAATCTGGGGGCAGTGGGGAGCCATTTTACTGGAGCAAAGTAGAGGGAGTTTTACTCTGTATCTAACCCGTGCTGTACCTGCCCTGGGAGTGTTTGATGGGACAGTGTAGAGGGAGCTTTACTCTGTATCTAACCCGTGCTGTACCTGCCCTGGGAGTGTTTGATGGGACAGTGTAGAGGGAGCTTTACTCTGTATCTAACCCGTGCTGTACCTGCCCTGGGAGTGTTTGATGGGACAGTGTAGAGGGAGCTTTACTCTGTATCTATCCCGTGCTGTATCTGCCCTGGGAGTGTTTGATGGGACAGTGTAGAGGGAGCTTTACTCTGTATCTAACCCGTGATGTACCTGCCCTGGGAGTGTTTGATGGGACAGTGTAGAGGGAGCTTTACCCTGTATCTAACCCTGTACCTGCCCTGGGAGTGTTTGACGGGACAGTGTAGAGGGAGCTTTACTCTGTATCTAACCCTGTACCTGCCCTGGGAGTGTTTGATGGGACAGTGTAGAGGGAGCTTTACTCTGTATCTAACCCTGTACCTGCCCTGGGAGTGTTTGATGGGACAGTGTAGAGGGAGCTTTACTCTGTATCTAACCCTGTACCTGCCCTGGGAGTGTTTGATGGGACAGTGTAGAGGGAGCTATACTCTGTATCTGACCTGCCCTGGGAGTGCTGGCTCACAGTGCCTGAAAGCGGGGGCAAAGTTAACAAAAAATAAATAAACCCGTCCTTGATTTCCCTCCCTCTGACCCACTCATTATCCCCACCATTGACCATAACGGTTTAGCCTTGGACAGCATGACACGTCCTTCCATATTTGAATTGAAAATGTAGGGGGGCCTCGCGAGCGGCGGGCGGCTGATTGCCCGCGATATGGCGCTCGCTGCCCGCAAGGACCCGTCGATAACAGGCGGGCTAAAATCCCGCCCAATTCTTTTTTTTCTCTCTCTCTCTACCCCGGCTGCGGGATGGTTTCCTTTGGACTCAAGAAGCCCCCTTCATTTCGAAGCCCTGCTCCTTGCACTGTTCGCGGGAGCGCGGCCAATCCCTCCCATTTCCATCGCCGATAAAACGTCACTTTCTCGGGTGGACGAACGGCGCCCCCGCCCGTGTTTTGTTTGGGGGGGGGCGGGCTTCCCGCACTTTCCAGATATGAAAACCTGGACAGTGAGAGATGGCTGAATCTTGGGGTTGCCAGCTCTGGTTGGCCATAATCCTGACGGTTTCATCCCATGGCCTCCCGCCAAGGGTCGCCAGCCCCTCCAGGATTGGACTGGAGTCTCCAGGACAGCGCTGCCAACAAAAACCCAGGGCAAGAATCACAGGCCCATTAAAAAAAATTGTGTTTTTTAAAAAAAAAAAATTTCTTTGAACAATTTTATTAGTGGTAAAAATATCGGACGTTGAGGGGAGGGGAGGGTGGGAAAGTCTGCTTGACTGACGGTCAGGAATCATGCAATCGGGTAACGAAGAGTCTTTTCCCGTTCCGATTGGCCGTGGGAAGGCGGTGCACCGCGAGGACGGACGTGTCGGGCGACCGATGGCGAGAGTTTGGGCGGGGGGTGGTGAGGCGGGGGGGGTCAGCTGGTGGTAGCCTGGTCACGTGACGAAACCTCCAGGAACACGGTCCAACCACAGCTGGCAACCCTGCTCCTGCTTCCAACAGCCCCGCCCGGTCGAATAACCTTTCTCCCCATTTTCAGCGCTTTTACGACTGATAAACAAAAGTGTTCAAAGGAAACGAGAGAAAAAAAAAAGCACACCGTTTTTGTTTTAAATGGCCCCTCCTACGATTGTTCTCCCGGATTTTTGCTCACCGCAGTGTCCAGGTATTCCTGGAGACTCCAGGGCAATCCTGCAGAGTTGGCGACCCTACCAGCGCTCCATTTTGCGAAAGGGCCCACGGAAGTGGGCGGCCGTTTTGTTTATTTTATTAAATACCGCCCCCCTCCCCCCACCCCGGCAACCTGGTATTGGTTGGGGTCGGTGGCGGCCATTGGACTGACCGACTGGCCCGACCAATTGGGGGTGGGTCGGCGGGCTTTGCTCCGCGAGCCATTTCCCGCGTGTGTGAAATCGATGCGCGGGCAACAAATTTAAAAGTGTTTCTGCGGCAATGCCTGCCGTACTGAAGGGAGTGGCGCTGTAAACACTCAACTGTTCTGCCATAGAATTACGTCGAATTTACAGCTTAGAAACAGGCCATTCGGCCCAATAGGTCTGTGCTGGTGTTTATTACACTGGCACAGACCTATTCCACTTAATCTCACCCTATCAGCATATCCTTCTATTCCTTTCTCCCTCATGTGTTTATCTGGCTTCCCCTTAAATGCATCTACACTATTCGCCTCAACTACTCCTTGTGGTAGTGAGTTCCGCATCTCACCGCTCTCTGGGTAAAGAAGTTTCTCCTGAATTCCCTATTGGATTTATTGGTGACTATCTTATATTCACGGCCCCTAGTTCTGGCCTCCCCCCACAAGTGGGAACACCTTCTCTACGTCTACCCTGTCGAACCCCGTCATAATTTTGAAGACCTCTGTCGGGTCACCTTTCAGCCTTCTCTTGCCCCACCCTGTTCAGTCTTTCCTGATAGGTACATCCTCTCAGTTCTGGTATCATGCTTGTAAATCTTGTTTCTTTTGCACTTTCTCCAGTGCCTCTACATTCTTTCCGTGTAATGGAGACCTGAACTGTACACAGGTCTGACCAAACGCTCTGTGTAAGTTTAACATAACCTCTCTGCTTTTCAACTCTATTCCTCTGAAACACTGGACATGCCTTAATGATTGATTGGCTTCAGCTGTAGCAGCAACCTGTGTGATACTTGTCAATGGCTCAGGTGCCTGCCGATGGCCCCACCGTATCCCGGGGATCGCTGGGATTGGAGCCGGGTGGGGGAGGCAGCGCGGGAGCGGCGCCCTCGTCCCGGTTCGGTCCGTCAACACCCATCCGGTGGTCGCTCGGCTGATGGGACCCCAACCCTTCCCCGCGACCGCCTCTCGTCACCCGGAGGCGCACTGACAGGCGATGGTTACACGCACTGCGCCCTCCCCCACCCACCCCCGCCCCGACTGTCCTGACCACCCACTAGGCTGGGGATTGTCCCTGGCACGGGGAGGGCAGAGAAGAAATAGAAACTAACTCGCAAGAGAAAAGGTGTCTGTCGATTGACGATTGCTTGCGATGAATGATGGGGCAGTGGGTCAGACACTGACCTTTCATCCTCTGGGACCTGGGGTCAAATCCAGCCCCAGACAGGGAGGGTGAAGGTCCCGTCTCCCTGATGGGGAAGTGGGTGGGGGTTGTGGATTAGGCACTGTCCTTTCATGCCTGGGCCTGAAGGAGACACAGGAGTATATTAACAATCCATGAAAACACAGAATTGCTTGGACAAAGTAGATAGGTTCGCCAGTAAATATTAGCCTTTAGTGTGCGATACTGTAAGACTTCGCATGTAAGCTTTGTGAAAAATAAAGTGAAAGAACCCTCTCTGTTGTAGGCTGAGTTCCTCAGAAGGAATTTTGTTAATTTAGCCTCTCATCTACGAAATGGCTCAGAGGGGTAACAGCACTCTACAGGATCGACAGAGCAGGAAGGTGCCAGCTTCACCCCTGGTGTGCTTTGAGTTTGCTGATCTCAGCAGGGGCGGGTGTCCGGAGTGTTACAATTGCCGGGTGTGTGTAGGTTTTAAGGAGCGTCTTAGAGGAGAGAGAGGCGGAGAGGTTCAGGGAGGGAATTCCAGAGCTTAGGGCCGAGACGGCTGAAGGCACGGCCGCCAATGGTGGGGCAAAGGAAATCGGGGGATGCGCAAGAGGCCAGAGTTGGAGGAGTGCAGAGATCTGGGAGGGTTGTGGGGCTGGGGGAAGTTTCTTTTATTTGTTCATGGGATGTGGGCGTCGCTGGCAAGGCCAGCATTTATTGCCCATCCCTAACCGCCCTTGAGAAGGTGGTGGTGAGCCGCCTTCTTGAACCGCTGCAGTCCGTGTGGTGAAGATTCTCCCACAGAGCTGTTAGGAAGGGAATTCCAGGATTTTGACCCAGCGACGATGAAGGAACGGCCGATATATTTCCAAGTCAGGATGGTGTGTGACTTGGAGGGGAACGTGCAGGTGGTGTTGTTCCCATGTGCCTGCTGCTCTTGTCCTTCTAGGTGGTAGAGGTCGCGGGTTTGGGAGGTGCTGTCGAAGAAGCCTTGGCGAGTTGCTGCAGTGCATCCTGTGGATGGTACACACTGCGGCCACGGTGCGCCGGTGGTGAAGGGAGTGAATGTTTAGGGTGGTGGATGGGGTGCCAATCAAGCGGGCTGCTTTGTCCTGGATGGTGTCGAGCTTCTCGAGTGTTGTTGGAGCTGCACTCATCCAGGCAAGTGGAGAGTATTCCATCACACTCCTGACTTGTGTCTTGTAGATGGTGGAAACGCTTTGGGGAGTCAGGAGATGAGTCACTCGCCGCAGAATACCCAGCCTCTGACCTGCTCTTGTAGCCACAGTATTTATGTGGCTGGTCCAGTTAAGTTTCTGGTCAATGGAGACCCCCAGGATGTTGATGGTGGGGAATTCGGCGATGGTAATGCCATTGAATGTCAAGGGGAGGTGGTTAGACTCTCTCTTGTTGGAGATGGTCATTGCCTGGCACTTGTCTGGCGCAAATGTTACTTGCCACTTATCAGCCCAAGCCTGGATGTTGTCCAGGTCTTGCTGCATGCGGGCACGGACTGCTTCATTATCTGAGGGGTTGCGAATGGAACTGAACACTGTGCAATCATCAGCGAACATCCCCATTTCTGACCTTATGATGGAGGGAAGGTCATTGATGAAGCAGCTGAAGATGGTTGGGCCAAGGACACTGCCCTGAGGAACTACTGCAGCAATGTCCTGGGGCTGAGATGATTGGCCTCCAACAACCACTACCATCTTCCTTTGTGCTAGGTATGACTCCAGCCGCTGGATAGTTTCCCCCCGATTCCCATTGACTGGTTACAGAGATAGGGAGGGTTGAGGCCATTGAGGGATTGGAAAACAAGGATGAGAATTTTAAAATCGAGGCGTTACCAGACTCATCGAGTGAGAACAGGATTGGGGTTGATTGAAATGTCCGCTAGGATCAAAAAGCCTCCTGATATTTAGTATCTAAGCTGACATCCAGGCTGACACGAGGTACCGGAGGGTTGCCAGTGTCTGTTGTACTCCAGCGAAGGGTCCATGCCTTCAGAAGAGGTTTGGAGGGGGGGGGCGGTGCGGGGAGGGGGATAGTTTCAGCAGCTACAATGAGTGAAAGGGAACTTGCCTGCTCCGCTACAGTTCATGTGAATCCAGTGTCAGTTCTGGTGTGTGGTGTGAAACCCACAGCTAAACTCCCTCTGTAACTCAATAAACAAAGGAAAAGGTGCTTGGACCTGACCAGCCTGTCCCCCACCTCATCCCTCAACACCACCTCATCCCTCAACACTACCACCGCACTTCATCCCTCAACACCACCTCATCCCTCAACACCACCTCATCCCTCAACACCACCTCATCCCTCAACACTACCTCCCCACCTCATCCCTCAACACCACCTCATCCCTCAACACCACCACCGCACTTCATCCCTCAACACCACCTCATCCCTCACTACCACCGCATCGCATCCCTCAACACCACCTCATCCCTCAACACCACCACCGCACTTCATCCCTCAACACCACCTCAACCCTCAACACTACCACCGCATCTCATCCCTCAACACCACCTCATCCCTCAACACTACCTCCCCACCTCATCCCTCAACACTACCTCCCCACCTCATCCCTCAACACCACCTCATCCCTCAACACTACCACCGCACCTCATCCCTCAACACCACCTCATCCCTCACTACCACCTCATCTCATCCCTCAACACCACCTCATCCCTCAACACTACCACCCCACCTCATCCCTCAACATCACCACCCCACCTCATCCCTCAACACCTCATCCCTCGACCCCACCTCATCCCTCACACCACCTCAACCCTCATCCCTCAACACCACCTCATCCCTCAACACTACCTCATCCCTCAACACTACCTCATCCCTCAACACTATCACCCCACCTCATCCCTCAACACTATCACCCCACTTCATCCCTCAACACCTCATTCCTCAACACCACCACCCCACCTCATCCCTCAACACCACCTCATCCCTCAACACTACCACCCCACCTCATCCCTCAACACCACCTCATCCCTCAACACTACCACCCCACCTCATCCCTCATCACCACCACCCCACTTCATCCCTCAACACCACCTCATCCCTCAACACTACCACCCCACCTCATCCCTCAACACCACCTCATCCCTCAACACTACCACCCCGCCTCATCCCTCAACACTACCACCCCACCTCATCCCTCATCACCACCACCCCACCTCATCCCTCAACACCACCTCATCCCTCAACACTACCTCATCCCTCAACACCACCACACCACCTAATCCCTCAACACCACCTCATCCCTCAACACCACCTCATCCCTCAACACTACCTCATCCCTCAACACTACCTCATCCCTCAACACCACCACCCCACCTCATCCCTCAACACCACCTCATCCCTCAACACTACCACCCCACCTCATCCCTCAACACCACCTCATCCCTCAACACTACCACCCCGCCTCATCCCTCAACACTACCACCCCACCTCATCCCTCATCACCACCACCCCACTTCATCCCTCAACACCACCTCATTCCTCAACACCACCACCCCACCTCATCCCTCAACACCACCTCATCCCTCAACACTACCACCCCGCCTCATCCCTCAACACTACCACCCCACCTCATCCCTCATCACCACCACCCCACTTCATCCCTCAACACTACCTCATCCCTCAACACCACCACACCACCTAATCCCTCAACACCACCTCATCCCTCAACACCACCTCATCCCTCAACACTACCTCATCCCTCAACACTACCTCATCCCTCAACACCACCACCCCACTTCATCCCTCAACACTACCTCATCCCTCAACACCACCACCCCACTTCATCCCTCAACACCACCTCATTCCTCAACACCACCACCGCACTTCATCCCTCAACACCACCTCATCCCTCAACACCACCTCATCCCTCAACACTACCTCATCCCTCAACACCACCACCCCACTTCATCCCTCAACACCACCTCATTCCTCAACACCACCACCGCACTTCATCCCTCAACACCACCTCATCCCTCAACACCACCTCATCCCTCAACACTACCTCATCCCTCAACACCACCACCCCACCTCATCCCTCAACACCACCTCATCCCTCAACACCACCTCATCCCTCAACACTACCTCATCCCTCAACACCACCTCATCCCTCAACACCACCACCCCACCTAATCCCTCAACACTACCATCCCACCTCATCCCTCAACACCACCTCATCCCCACCATATCCCTCAACCCCACCGTATCCCTCAACCCGACCTCATCCCGCAATACCACCTCATCCCTCAACCCCCTCAATACCACCTCATCCCTTAACCCCACCTGATCTCTCAACCCCCTCATCCCTCAACTCCACCGTATCCCTCAACCCCACCCACATCCCTCAACCCCACCTATCCTCATCCCTCAACCCCACCTACCCTCATCCCTCAATTCGACCTACCATAACCCCCTGCTCTTTCCCCCATGGCCCTGCAAATTTTTCCCCTTCAAGTGTTTATCCAATTCCCTTTTGAAATTTATTACTGAATCTGCTTCCACCGCCCTTTCAGGCAGCGCGTTCCAGATCATCACAACTCGCTGCGTAAAAAACGAGGGGGTGGGTGGGCTGTAGGACAAACACTGTTCTTTTACCACTGGATGCTGGTTTCAAATCTAGAAAGTTGCAGCACTGCCAGACTCGGGGGGGGGGGGGGGCATGGGAACGGTCGGAAGACTGGTTAAGGCGGCCTACTTGACCTACGACCCCGTGCTAGGTCACATGACATGCTCGGCTCGAACGACACTTTCAACGGGGTGGGCCGCGATGAAGATGGCTGAGGAGAAACAAACAAGCGGACCCTTGACATGTTATTTAATTCTAGACCCTCAGGAGGCTGCACAAGCAAAATGATCAATGGGTCGGGGGTGGGGGGGGGGGAAGGGGAAGCGTCCATTTTAGGAGCCGTGATCGGGCCTCTTGAGCGCCTGCAGGACTTGGCTCTTGACGTAGTCCACCACCTCGGTGGTGGAGGCAGTCCCTCCAATGTCCGGCGTGTGGATCCTCATCTCCGTCAGGGCCTTCATGGTGGCGTTCCTGATGGCGGTGGCGTGGTCATGCAGCTTGAGGTGGTCGAGCATCAAGCAGCTGGCCAGGAGCATGGCGGTGGGGTTGGCCACGTCCTTGTTGGCCAGCCGCATCGCCGTGTTGCGGATGGCCGACTGGAAGACGGCGCAGCTCCGGCCGTAGTTCGCCCCCGGCACCAGCCCGGGGCCCCCGACCAGGCCGGCGCAGATGTTGTTGATCACCACCCCGTACAGATTGGGCATCAGCATGACGTCGAACTGGCTGGGCCGGCTGACCAGCTGCATGGTGGCGTTGTCCACGATGACGTCGGTGACTTTGATCTCCGGGTAGCCCGCCGCCACCTCCCGGCAGCAATTGAGGAAGAGGCCGTCGGCCAGCTTCATGATGTTGGCCTTGTGCACCACGCTCAGGCTGCGGCGGCCGTGCCGCCGGGCGTACTGGAAGGCGTACTCGGCGATGCGGATCGAGCGCTCCCGGGTGATGATCTTCAGGCTCTCCACCACCCCGGGCACGCTCTCGTGCTCCAGGTGGGCGTACTCGCCCTCGGTGCACTCCCTGATGGCGATGATGTCGATGCCGCTGTGGCGGGTGGCCACGCCGGGGAAGGTGCGGTAGTGGTTGACGTTGGCGAAGAGGTCCAGCTTGGTGCGGAACTGCACGTTGCGGGAGTGGCACTGGGGGGGCAGCATGTCGACGGCGGTCTCGAAGTTCCCCTTCAGCCCCACCCGGTTGCGCGCCACCGACTGGATGGCGCGGTTGATGTCCCGGTCGTCGTCGGCGTCGGTGTCCACCTGGACCACCTCGAACTCCACCGGCACCTGGGCCACCTTGAAGACATCGCCCACGTGGCCCATCAGCTCGGGCCCCACGCCGTGGCCCGGGATCACCGTCACCGTGACGCCGGCCCGGCCCGCGAGGGCGCGCCCCTCCTCCCAGGCCCCGGAGTAGCCGCGGCGCGGCCGGGAGCCGGGGGCCCGCGCCCCGGGCGGGGGGCCCCTGGGGAGGCGAGGCTTGGAGCCCAGGATCAGGCGGGAGAGGCCCCTCAGAGACGCCATGTGCTCCAGCAGGCCTCGAATGGAGCAGGCCCGCCCGTTGGTGACGTCACCGACCCCGCCCCCCCCGCGCGCGCGGGCGCGCGCGGGCCGTTGAATTCCCCGCTCCGCCCCCCCATCCCGCGCGCTCCTGACGTCATCGCCCACACGTGCCCCGACCGTTTGAATTCCCCGCTCCGCCCCCCCCGGATCCCGCGCGCTCCTGACGTCACCGCCCACACGTGCCCCGACCGTTTGAATTCCCCGCTCCGCCCCCCCACCCGCGCGCTCCTGACGTCACCGCCCACACGCCGTTTGAATTCCACCCCCACCTATCCCGCGCGCTCCTGACGTCACCGCCCCCACGTGCCCCGACCGTTTGAATTCCTCGCTCCGCCCCTCCCTCTCGCCACGCCAATCCCGCGCGCTCCTGACGTCACCGCCCTCGCACCGTTTGAATTCCACCCCACAGCCCACGCTCTTCTGACGTCACCGCCTCCCCCCCACCCCACGCGCCCGGGCCGTTTGAATTCCACGCTCCGCCCTCCCAGCGCGGTTCTGACGTCACCGCCCCCACACGCCGTTTGAATTCCACCCCCCCTATCCCGCGCGCTCCTGACGTCACCGACCCCACGTGCCCCGACCGTTTGAATTCCCCGCTCCGCCCCTCCCTCTCGCCCCACCAATCCCGCGCTCTTCTGACGGCACCGCCCCGACTATTTGAATTCCCCGCCCCGCATCCCGTGCGCTCATGACGTCACCGCCCCCACGTGCCCCGACCGTTTGAATTCCCCGCTGCGCCCCCGATTCCGCGCGCTCCTGACGTCACCGCCCTCACACCATTTGAATTCCACCCCACAGCCCACGCTCTTCTGACGTCATCGCCTCCCCCCCCACGTGCCCGGATCGTTTGAATTCCCCGCTCCGCCCACCTCCCCCACGAATCCCGCGCTCTTCTGACGTCGCCGCCCCCTCGCGCCCGGGCCGTTTGAATTCCACGCTCCGCCCCCCCCCCCACCCAGCGCGGTTCTGACGTCACCGGCCCCACGCCAATTGAATTCCACCCCCTCCTGACGTCACCGCCCCCACGTGCCCCACACCGTTCGAATTTGCCGCTCCCCCTCCCCTCCACCAATCCCACGCGAACTTGCCGACGCCCGGCGCCGAAACCCCGCCCTCTCTGACGCGGCCGCCGCCTTCTCCACCGTTGGGGGCGGAGTCCCGATCGCCCCCTCCTCCTGTGACGTAGGAGGGAGGGAGTCGCGCGTGCGCGTGACGGTTATTCTTTGTTGTCGATGGTCTGGGTCGATGGCGTCGTGGATTTGCGGCGGGAGTGGAGCTCACACGGGAGGAGAATGGAACCGGCCCCGTCCACCCCCTCGAGGTATATGATGGAGGGCTGGGGGGGGGGAACAAATGACTGAGCGCCGGGTGGACCGAGCGAGCGGCCGAGGCCACCTTCCCCTTCAATGGAAGCCGCCCTATGTAAACATGTCACGCTGTAATTCCACCCTCCCGCCAGAGGTGGCGCTGGCCAGGAAATCCCGCCCTCGGGGCAGCGCCATAAGGACACGAGAAACAGGAGCAGGAGGAGGCCGTTCGGCCCCTCGAGCCTGCTCCCCCATTCAATCAGATCATGGCTGATCTTCCACCTCAACTCCACTTTCCCGCCCGATCCCCGTATCCCTCGATTCCCCTTGAGTCCAAAAATCTATCGATCTCAGTCTTGAATATACTCAATGACTGAGCATCCACAGCCCTCTGGGGTCGAGAATTCCAAAGATTCACAACCCTCTGAGTGAAGAAATTCCTCCTCATCTCAGTCCTAAATGGCCGACCCCTTATCCTGAGACTATGCCCCCTAGTTCTAGACTCTCCAGCCAGGGGAAACATCCTCTCAGCATCGACCCTGTGAAGCCCCCTCCGAGTCTTGTATGTTTCAATGAGATCACCTCTCATTCTTCTAAACTCCAGAGAGTATCGGCCCATTCTACTCAATCTCTGCTCATAGGACAACCCTCTCATCCCAGGCATCAATCTGGTGAACCTTCGCTGACCGCCTCTAAGGAAAGTATATCCTTCCTTAGATAAGGAGACCAGAACTGTACACAGTACTCCAGGTGTGGTCTCACCAAAGCCCTGTACAATTGCAGCAAGACTTCCTTACTCTTGTACTCCAACCCCCTTTGCAATAAAGGCCAACATACCATTTTTAAAAATTTGTTCATGGGATGTGGGCGTCGCTGGCGAGGCCGGCATTTATTGCCCATCCCTAATTGCCCTTGAGAAGGTGGTGGTGAGCCGCCTTCTTGAACCGCTGCAGTCCGTGTGGTGACGGTTCTCCCACAGTGCTGTTAGGAAGGGAGTTCCAGGATTTTGACCCAGCGACGATGAAGGAACGGCCGATATATTTCCAAGTCGGGATGGTGTGTGACTTGGAGGGGAACGTGCAGGTAGTGTTGTTCCCATGTGCCTGCTGCTCTTGTCCTTCTAGGTGGTAGAGGTCGCGGGTTTGGGAGGTGCTGTCGAAGAAGCCTTGGCGAGTTGCTGCAGTGCATCCTGTGGATGGTACACACTGCGGCCACGGTGCGCCGGTGGTGAAGGGAGTGAATGTTTAGGGTGGTGGATGGGGTGCCAATCAAGCGGGCTGCTTTGTCCTGGATGGTGTCGAGCTTCTTGAATGTTGTTGGAGCTGCACTCATCCAGGCCAGTGGAGAGTATTCCATCACACTCCTGACTTGTGCCTTGTAGATGGTGGAAAGGCTTTGGGGAGTCAGGAGGTGAGTCACTCACCGCAGAATACCCAGCCTCTGACCTGCCACAGTATTTATGTGGCTGGTCCAGTTAAGTTTCTGGTCAATGGTGACCCCCAGGATGTTGATGGTGGGGAATTCGGCGATGGTTGGTAATGCCGTTGAATGTCAAGGGGAGGTGGTTAGACTCTCTCTCTTGTTGGAGATGGTTATTGCCTGGCACTTGTTTGGCGCAAATGTTACTTGCCACTTACGAGCCCAAGCCTGGATGTTGTCCAGGTCTTGCTGCATGCGGGCACGGACTGCTTCATTATCTGAAGGGTTGCGAATGGAACTGAACACTGTGCAATCATCAGCGAACATCCCCATTTCTGACCTTATGATGGAGGGAAGGTCATTGATGAAACAGCTGAAGATGGTTGGGCCAAGGACACTGCCCTGAGGAACTACTGCAGCAAAGTCCTGGGGCTGATATGATTACCTTTCCTAATTCCTAGCTGTACCTGCATGCTAACAGTGTTTCTTGTACGAGGACACCCAAGTCTTTCTGAACACCAACATTTAATAGTTTCTCCCCATCTAAAAAACATTCTGTTTTTCTATTCTTCCTACCAAAGTGAATAACCTCACATTTCCCCACATTATACTCCATCTGCCACCTTCTTGCCCACTCACTTAACCTGTGGATGTTCCTTTGCAGACTCTTTGTGTCCTTTCCTCAGTTGCGGTAAGTTCCGCATCTTTAGACTATCAATCTATTATGCATTAAAATGGGCGGGTGGGTCGCAAAATGCTCGGAAAACTCCCGAGGTCAACCTGATCCTGTGGAAAATACTGTTTTGGAAGTGTCCACGTTTACCCGCAGTACCTGTTACGCCTCTGGGCGGCGCTGTGATAGGGGTTTTCAATGTTCAGCTTTGCGGACGTTTGTAACGCAGTGACGAGCCCGACATCACCGACGTCCTATCTCGCCAGGAGCTAACGGAGATGGTACGGAATAAAGTTAGCTGATCCCAGGCGGTGGAGGGTGGGGTTGGGGAAGGGCGGTGAGGGGGTGGGGGGTTGGCTCCAATTGGTGCTGAGCCCCGCACTGAGCAGGAAGGGCCCAGGTTCCATCACTCCCCGCCCCCCCCCCCCCGGTCTGTCCTGAGCTAGCTGATCCCAGCTAGGCAAAATTGTGAAACCGAATTCATTAAAATCCGGTGAATCGTGAGGCCGGCATCAGAAAGTATGACGGCGAGAAGCTGCCTTTGTAGTTAAAAGCCCAACTGGTTCACTCACGTCCTCCCGGGGAGGGAATCTGCCACCACTCCCTGGTCTGGGCCTACCGGTGGCTCCAGTTCCACACTCACTCTTAATGCCCCCAGGCATTGCCAGTGTCGCCCGCATCCCCAGAACAAATAATAAGTGAAACTGGACACTGTGTACTTCCTCTAGTTTATTCTCATGACTCCTGCTCCACTAAACTCACTCAACCCGTGTTTCGTATTGTCAGTAACTATAGCAACAATGTTTGGCCCTCATTTGGACGAACTCGTCTTTCTTTCATCAGATTTGGCCTTTCCAGCATTGTGTTATTGCAGCACTCGCCTCAAGTGTTGTTGTCAACACAGGGTTGCCACGGCGACCGTGAGGCAGCATTGCTTTGAGCAGAACGTTCCGGAGCAGCCTCTGGAGAAGGCCCCTGACCCAGGCGGGGTGAAAGGTCACCCACTTGGCAGGAGGGACAACAGTCGGGGCGAGGGGAGGGGGGGCGGGGGAGAGGGATGGAGTTGAGGGCGGCCAATGGGGGTTTTTGACGCAGCCATTTCACCTCCGGTACCTGGCGACCGAGGGGCTGCTGGGACGGTGAGTCCCGAATGAAAGGTGTTCAGGCTCCGGCTCGGTTGCTGGTGGGTCCTGAGATCACAGCGGAAAACGGCCCAGCATCCATTGCTGAATGGGCAACACGGCAGGCTGAAGTGTCTGAGGTTGGGAGGTTGTATCAGCAGTGAGTGTGAACGACTGGTTGTCGTATATCCTAAGGTTACACTGGTGTATGTGCAGCTACACACAAACAAGGGTATGTACATGCACACAACACACACACAAAACACAAGGGTGTGTATTGCGAACGCTAACACTTGGTTTGGCCACAGCTGGAGTATTGTGTCCAGTTCTGGGCACCGCACTTTAGGAAGGATGTCAAGGCCTTAGAGAGGGTGCAGAAGAGATTTACTAGGATGGTTCCAGGGATGAGGGACTTCAGTTACGTGGATAGACTGGAGAAGCTGGGTTGTTCTCCTTAGAGCGGAGAAGGTTGAGAGGAGATTTGATCGAGGTGCTCAAAATCATGAAGGGTCTAGACAGAGTAGATAGAGAGAAACTGTTCCCATTGGCGGAAGGGTCAAGAACCAGAGGACACAGATTTAAGGTGATTGGCAAAAGAACCAAAGGTGACATGAGGAAAAACTTTTTTACACAGCGAGTGGTTAGGATCTGGAATGCACTGCCCGAGGGGGTGGTGGAGGCAGATTCAATCGTGGCCTTCAAAAGGGAACTGGATAAGTACTTGAAAGGAAAAAAATTGGCAGGGCTACAGGGAGAGGGTGGGGGAGTGGGACTAGCTGGATTGCTATTGCAGAGAGCCGGTATGGACTTGATGGGCCGAATGGCCTCCTTCCATGCTATGATTCTATGATGCGTGCACACACAACCACATAGGTGTACACACACATGGGTGTATATATACACACACACACATAAACTCATGGGTGTATATACACACACAAATGCACGGATGTGTCGCAAGGGTGTATATGTATACACACACAAACGCACGGGTGTATATATATATATATATATATACTCATACACACAGGTGTGTGTATATATATACACAACACACAAACGCACGGGTGTATATATATAAACACAAACGCACGGGTGTATATATATACACACAAACACACGGGTGTATATATATACACACGCACAAACGCACGGGTGTGTATATATACACACACCATACACACACAAACACACGGGTGTATGTATATACACACACACAAACGCACGGGTGTATGTATATACACACACACAAACGCACGGGTGTATGTATATACACACACACAAACGCACGGGTGTATATATACACACAAACGCACGGGTGTATATATACACACAAACGCACGGGTGTATATATACACACACACAAACGCACGGGTATATATATATATACACACACACAAACGCACGGGTGTATGTATATACACACACACAAACGCACGGGTGTATGTATATACACACACACAAACGCACGGGTGTATATGCACACACAAACGCACGGGTGTATATGCACACACAAACGCACGGGTGTATATATATACACGCACAAACGCACGGGTGTATATATACACACACAAACGCACTGGTGTATGTATATACACACACACAAACGCACGGGTGTATATATACACACACACAAACGCACGGGTGTATATATACACACACACAAACGCACTGGTGTATATATATATACACACACACACAAACGCACGGGTGTATATATACACACACACAAACGCACGGGTGTATATATACACACACACAAACGCACGGGTGTATATATACACACACACAAATGCACGGGTGTATATATACACACACAAACGCACGGGTGTATATATATACACACACACACAAACGCACAGGTGTATATATATATATATACACACACACAAACGCACAGGTGTATATATATATATACACACACACAAACGCACAGGTGTATATATACACACACACAAATGCACGGGTGTATATATACATACACAAACGCACGGGTGTATATATATACACACACACAAACACACGGGTGTATATATATACACACACACAAACGCACGGGTGTATATATATATACACACACACAAACGCACAGGTGTATATATATATATATACACAAACGCACGGGTGTATATATATACACACACACAAACGCACGGGTGTATATATATATACACACACACAAACGCACGGGTGTGTACATATATACACACACAAACGCACGGGTGTATATATATATATATACACAAATGCACGGGTGTATATATATATACACACACACAAACGCACGGGTGTATATATACACACAAACGCACGGGTGTATATATACACACAAACGCACGGGTGTATATATACACACACACACAAACACACGGGTGTATATATACACACACACAAACGCACGGGTGTATATATACACACACACACACAAACGCACGGGTGTATATATGCACACAAACGCACGGGTGTATATATACACACAAACGCACGGGTGTATATATATACACACACAAACACACGGGTGTATATATATACACAAACGCACAGGTGTATATATATATATATATACACACAAACGCACGGGTGTATATATACACACACAAACGCACGGGTGTATATATATATATATATATATACACAAACGCACGGGTGTATATATATACACACACAAACGCACGGGTGTATATATACACACACAAACGCATGGGTGTATATATACACACAAACGCACGGGTGTATATACACACACAAACGCACGGGTGTATATATACACACACAAATGCACGGGTGTATATATACACACACACACGCACGGGTGTATATATACACACAAACGCACGGGTGTATATATACACACACAAACGCACGGGTGTATATATACACACACAAACGCACAAGTGTATATATATATATATATATATATACACAAATGCACGGGTGTATATATATATATACACACACAAACGCACGGGTGTATATATATATATACACACGCACGGGTGTATATATACACAAACGCACGGGTGTATATATACACAAACGCACAGGTGTATATATACACACACAAACGCACAGGTGTGTATATATATATATATACACAAATGCACGGGTGTATATATATACACACACACAAATGCACGGGTGTATATATATACACACACACAAACGCACGGGTGTATATATATACACACACAAACGCACGGGTGTATATATATACACACACAAACGTACGGGTGTATATATACACACAAACGCACGGGTGTGTATATACACACACAAACGCACGGGTGTGTATATACACACACAAACGCACGGGTGTGTATATATACACACACAAACGCACGGGTGTATATATACACACACACACACAAACGCACGGGTGTATATATGCACACATACACACAAATGCACGGGTGTATATATACACACACAAACGCACGGGTGTATATATATACACACACACACAAACGCACAGGTGTATATATATATATTTACACACACACAAACGCACATGTGTATATATATATATACACACACACAAACGCACGGGTGTATATATATACACACAAACGCACAGGTGTATATATATATACACACAAACGCACGGGTGTATATATACACACACAAAAGCACGGGTGTATATATATATACACACACACAAACGCACGGGTGTATATATATATACACACACAAACGCACGGGTGTATATATATACATACACAAACGCACGGGTGTATATATATACACACACACAAACACACGGGTGTATATATATACACACACACAAACGCACGGGTGTATATATATATACACACACACAAACGCACAGGTGTATATATATATATACACAAACGCACGGGTGTATATATATACACACACACAAACGCACGGGTGTATATATATATACACACACACAAACGCACGGGTGTATACATATATACACACACAAACGCACGGGTGTATATATATATATATACACAAATGCACGGGTGTATATATATATACACACACACAAACGCACGGGTGTATATATACACACAAACGCACGGGTGTATATATACACACAAACGCACGGGTGTATATATACACACACACAAACGCACGGGTGTATATATACACACACACAAACGCACGGGTGTATATATACACACACACACACAAACGCACGGGTGTATATATGCACACAAACGCACGGGTGTATATATACACACAAACGCACGGGTGTATATATATACACACACAAACACACGGGTGTATATATATACACAAACGCACAGGTGTATATATATATATACACACAAACGCACGGGTGTATATATACACACACAAACGCACGGGTGTATATATACACACACAAACGCACGGGTGTATATATATATATATACACACAAACGCACGGGTGTATATATATACACACACAAACGCACGGGTGTATATATACACACACAAACGCATGGGTGTATATATACACACACAAACGCACGGGTGTATATATACACACACAAACGCACGGGTGTATATATACACACACAAACGCACGGGTGTATATATACACACACAAATGCACGGGTGTATATATACACACACACACGCACGGGTGTATATATACACACAAACGCACGGGTGTATATATACACACACAAACGCACGGGTGTATATATACACACACAAACGCACAAGTGTATATATATATATATATACACACAAATGCACGGGTGTATATATATACACACACAAACGCACGGGTGTATATATATACACACACACAAACGCACAGGTGTATATATATATATACACAAACGCACGGGTGTATATATATACACACACACAAACGCACGGGTGTATATATATATACACACACACAAACGCACGGGTGTGTACATATATACACACACAAACGCACGGGTGTATATATATATATATACACAAATGCACGGGTGTATATATATATACACACACACAAACGCACGGGTGTATATATACACACAAACGCACGGGTGTATATATACACACAAACGCACGGGTGTATATATACACACACACACAAACACACGGGTGTATATATACACACACACAAACGCACGGGTGTATATATACACACACACACACAAACGCACGGGTGTATATATGCACACAAACGCACGGGTGTATATATACACACAAACGCACGGGTGTATATATATACACACACAAACACACGGGTGTATATATATACACAAACGCACAGGTGTATATATATATATATATACACACAAACGCACGGGTGTATATATACACACACAAACGCACGGGTGTATATATATATATATATATATACACAAACGCACGGGTGTATATATATACACACACAAACGCACGGGTGTATATATACACACACAAACGCATGGGTGTATATATACACACAAACGCACGGGTGTATATACACACACAAACGCACGGGTGTATATATACACACACAAATGCACGGGTGTATATATACACACACACACGCACGGGTGTATATATACACACAAACGCACGGGTGTATATATACACACACAAACGCACGGGTGTATATATACACACACAAACGCACAAGTGTATATATATATATATAATATACACAAATGCACGGGTGTATATATATATATACACACACAAACGCACGGGTGTATATATATATATACACACGCACGGGTGTATATATACACAAACGCACGGGTGTATATATACACAAACGCACAGGTGTATATATACACACACAAACGCACAGGTGTGTATATATATATATATACACAAATGCACGGGTGTATATATATACACACACACAAATGCACGGGTGTATATATATACACACACACAAACGCACGGGTGTATATATATACACACACAAACGCACGGGTGTATATATATACACACACAAACGTACGGGTGTATATATACACACAAACGCACGGGTGTGTATATACACACACAAACGCACGGGTGTGTATATACACACACAAACGCACGGGTGTGTATATATACACACACAAACGCACGGGTGTATATATACACACACACACACAAACGCACGGGTGTATATATGCACACATACACACAAATGCACGGGTGTATATATACACACACAAACGCACGGGTGTATATATATACACACACACACAAACGCACAGGTGTATATATATATATTTACACACACACAAACGCACAGGTGTATATATATATATACACACACACAAACGCACGGGTGTATATATATACACACAAACGCACAGGTGTATATATATATACACACAAACGCACGGGTGTATATATACACACACAAAAGCACGGGTGTATATATATATACACACACACAAACGCACGGGTGTATATATATATACACACACAAACGCACGGGTGTATATATATACATACACAAACGCACGGGTGTATATATATACACACACACAAACACACGGGTGTATATATATACACACACACAAACGCACGGGTGTATATATATATACACACACACAAACGCACAGGTGTATATATATATATACACAAACGCACGGGTGTATATATATACACACACACAAACGCACGGGTGTATATATATATACACACACACAAACGCACGGGTGTATACATATATACACACACAAACGCACGGGTGTATATATATATATATATACACAAATGCACGGGTGTATATATATATACACACACACAAACGCACGGGTGTATATATACACACAAACGCACGGGTGTATATATACACACAAACGCACGGGTGTATATATACACACACACAAACGCACGGGTGTATATATACACACACACAAACGCACGGGTGTATATATACACACACACACACAAACGCACGGGTGTATATATGCACACAAACGCACGGGTGTATATATACACACAAACGCACGGGTGTATATATATACACACACACAAACACACGGGTGTATATATATACACAAACGCACAGGTGTATATATATATATACACACAAACGCACGGGTGTATATATACACACACAAACGCACGGGTGTATATATACACACACAAACGCACGGGTGTATATATATATATATACACACAAACGCACGGGTGTATATATATACACACACAAACGCACGGGTGTATATATACACACACAAACGCATGGGTGTATATATACACACACAAACGCACGGGTGTATATATACACACACAAACGCACGGGTGTATATATACACACACAAACGCACGGGTGTATATATACACACACAAATGCACGGGTGTATATATACACACACACACGCACGGGTGTATATATACACACAAACGCACGGGTGTATATATACACACACAAACGCACGGGTGTATATATACACACACAAACGCACAAGTGTATATATATATATATATACACACAAATGCACGGGTGTATATATATATATACACACACAAACGCACGGGTGTATATATATATATACACACGCACGGGTGTATATATACACAAACGCACGGGTGTATATATACACAAATGCACAGGTGTATATATACACACACAAACGCACAGGTGTGTATATATATATATATACACAAATATACGGGTGTATATATATACACACACACAAATGCACGGGTGTATATATATACACACACACAAACGCACGGGTGTATATATATACACACACACAAACGCACGGGTGTATATATATACACACACAAACGTACGGGTGTATATTTACACACAAACGCACGGGTGTGTATATACACACACAAACGCACGGGTGTGTATATACACACACAAACGCACGGGTGTATATATACACACACAAACGCACGGGTGTATATATACACACACACACACACACAAACGCACGGGTGTATATATGCACACATACACACAAATGCACGGGTGTATATATACACACACAAACGCACGGGTGTATATATATACACACACACACAAACGCACAGGTGTATATATATATATATATACACACACACAAACGCACAGGTGTATATATATATATACACACACAAACGCACGGGTGTATATATATACACACAAACGCACAGGTGTATATATATATATATATACACACAAACGCACGGGTGTATATATATATATATACACAAACGCACGGGTGTATATATATATACACACACAAACGCACGGGTGTATATATATATACACACACAAACGCACGGGTGTATATATATATATACACACACAAACGCACGGGTGTATATATACACACACAAACGCACGGGTGTATATATACACACACAAACGCACGGGTGTATATATACACACACAAACGCACGGGTGTATATATACACACACAAATGCACGGGTGTATATATACACACACACACGCACGGGTGTATATATACACACAAACGCACGGGTGTATATATACACACACAAACGCACGGGTGTATATATACACACACAAACGCACAAGTGTATATATATATATATATACACACAAATGCACGGGTGTATATATATATATACACACACAAACGCACGGGTGTATATATATATATACACACGCACGGGTGTATATATACACAAACGCACGGGTGTATATATACACAAACGCACAGGTGTATATATACACACACAAACGCACAGGTGTGTATATATATATATATATACACAAATATACGGGTGTATATATATACACACACACAAATGCACGGGTGTATATATATACACACACACAAACGCACGGGTGTATATATATACACACACACAAACGCACGGGTGTATATATATACACACACAAACGTACGGGTGTATATTTACACACAAACGCACGGGTGTGTATATACACACACAAACGCACGGGTGTGTATATACACACACAAACGCACGGGTGTATATATACACACACAAACGCACGGGTGTATATATACACACACACACACACACACAAACGCACGGGTGTATATATGCACACATACACACAAATGCACGGGTGTATATATACACACACAAACGCACGGGTGTATATATATACACACACACACAAACGCACAGGTGTATATATATATATATACACACACACAAACGCACAGGTGTATATATATATATACACACACGCACGGGTGTATATATACACACACAAACGCACGGGTGTATATATATATACACACAAACGCACGGGTGTATATATATATATATACACAAACGCACGGGTGTATATATATATACACACACAAACGCACGGGTGTATATATATATACACACACAAACGCACGGGTGTATATATATATATACACACACAAACGCACGGGTGTATATATACACACACAAACGCACGGGTGTATATATACACACACAAACGCACGGGTGTATATATACACACACAAACGCACGGGTGTATATATACACACACAAACGCACGGGTGTATATATATATACACACACACGCACGGGTGTATATATACACACAAACGCACAGGTGTATATATACACATATATACACACAAATGCACGGGTGTATATATATATATACACACAAACGCACGGGTGTATATATACACACACAAACGCACGGGTATATATATATACACAAAAGCACGGGTGTATATATACACACAAACGCATGGGTGTATATATACACACACACGCACTGGTGTATATATACACACGCACGGGTGTATATATACACACGCACGGGTGTATATATACACACGCACGGGTGTATATACACACGCACGGGTGTATATATACACACGCACGGGTGTATATACACACACACAAACGCACGGGTGTATATACACACACACAAACGCACGGATATATATATATATATACACACACACAAACGCACGGGTGTATATATATATATATACACACACAAACACACGGGTGTATATATACACAAAATCACGGGTGTATATATACACAAAAGCACGGATGTATATATACACAAATGCACGGGTGTATATACACACACAAACGCACGGGTGTATATATACACACACAAACGCACGGGTGTATATATATACACACACAAACGCACGGGTGTATATATATACACACACAAACGCACGGGTGTATATATATACACACACAAACGCACGGGTGTATATATATACACACACAAACGCACGGGTGTATATATATACACACACAAATGCACGGGTGTATATACACACACACACACAAACACATGGGTGTGTCACAAGGCTGTATATATGCACACACACGGGCGGGAGTGTCTACATGAACACACTAAGTCACACACGCATAAAGGAGTGTGTCGTACATAGGCACAATGATCAAGGGTTCTTTCCAAATTTTTATTTAATTTACATGTTTCTTTCTTAAAACACATCACCATCTCTTCATAAAAATGGAGCATCTTTCAGTCCCCATATAAATTTAGGAATCTCCAAAACATTTGCTTGTTCAGTATTGGAGGCGAGCGTTTCCCTTCTGCGTCCCCCAGCATACCGCCCGGACACCGCCCGGAATCCAGGAGCATGGTCACTGCCCGGACACCGGGAGCCTGGACACCGAGAGCCTGGGCACCGCCCCAGCACCGTGGTCTCCTGTTAATCACGGGCTGGTGGTGCTCAGTTCCCTGCTATGCAGTCCATGTGGGCGGAAGCTGACTGCTTGTTGCCAACCGCCCTTCATTGCCTCCTCGCTGCCCCCTCACCCCCCCCCCCAACCATGGCTCTTACTTCACGTCTGAGCGCTGACAGTAAATGTCGGCAGGGTATTCGACCGTGGGGAGCACTGCCGCCGAGACCTGGCCCCGTCCTCCCCCGGAGTGCTTACACACCTGCTTTCCAGTGAGGGTCACCGCACAGTGATCAGGAGCAGGGACATTGACTTTTTTCCCCACTTCCCTAACCCAAGAGGTGCTGAGGCCCAATTGTAGCCCACGATCTCCCATCTGGGATCAGTTAACCCAGTACAGACTGGGGGTGGGGGGGAAGCAGAGGAATGGAACCTGTCGGAGGTGCTGTCCTTCGGATACAATGTTAAACCGAGGGCCCCGTCTGCCCTCTCAGGTGGACGCAAAAGATTCCACCGCCGCTATTGGTAGAATGGGCAGTGGGAGTTCTCCCCGGTGCCCTGGGGCCAATATTTATCCCTCAACCAATATCACCAAAAAAAAACAGATTAACTGGGTCACTCATCCCATTGCTGTTTGTGGCATCTTCCTTTGCCTAAATTGGCTACCAGAGAGAGTCAGACACAGAGAGTCAGACAGAGAGCATGTCGGTCAGTCAGAGAGAGAGAGAGAGTCAGACAGAGAGCATGTCAGTCAGAGAGAGAGAGTCAGACAGAAAGCATGTCAGTCAGTCAGAGAGAGAGAGAGAGAGAGTCAGACAGAGAGCATGTCAGTCAGAGAGAGTCAGACAGAGAGCATGTCAGTCAGAGAGAGAGAGTCAGACAGAGAGCATGTCAGTCAGAGAGAGAGAGAGTCAGACAGAGAGCATATCAGTCAGTCAGAGAGAGAGTCAGACAGAGCATGTCAGTCAGAGAGAGTCAGACAGAGAGCATGTCAGTCAGAGAGAGAGAGAGTCAGACAGAGAGAGAGAGTCAGACAGAGAGCATGTCAGTCAGAGAGAGAGAGTCAGACAGAAAGCATGTCAGTCAGTCAGAGAGAGAGAGAGTCAGACAGAGAGCATGTCAGTCAGAGAGAGTCAGACAGAGAGCATGTCAGTCAGAGAGAGAGCATGTCAGTCAGAGAGAGAGTCAGACAGAGAGCATGTCAGTCAGAGAGAGAGAGAGTCAGACAGAGAGCATATCAGTCAGTCAGAGAGAGAGTCAGACAGAGCATGTCAGTCAGAGAGAGTCAGACAGAGAGTCAGACAGACACAGAGAGGAAGAGAGAGAGAGAGAGAGACACACAGGCAGACAGCTAGAGAGAGAGAGAGGTAAGTTGGGAAGTGATAATGTGATAATGATCAGATCATCTGTTTTAGTGATATTGGTTGAGGGATAAATATTGGCCCCAGGACACCGGGGAGAACTCCGCCTGCTCTTCATCCAGTGGTGGCCGTGGGATCTTTTACGTCCAGTTGGGGCCCTCGGTTTAACTTCTCATCCGATAGACTGCCCCTCCGACGGCGCGGCGCTCCCTCGGTGCCGCCCCTCCGACGGCGCGGCGCTCCTTCGGTACTGCCCCTGGGGGAGCGTCGGCCCTGGATTACGGGGCTCGAGCGTCTGGAGCGGGGACTCGAACCCACGACCTTCTGACTCAGAGGCGAGAGTGAGACCCTCCGAGTCACGGCCGAAGTTAGGGAGTGGGACGGGGGATTTGGAGGAACAGGAGGGAAAACGACAGAGGAACGAAAGCTCGTATTCCAAACACGGACTCTGCAACAGTGAGTCCCGTGAGTTCAAATCCCTCCCAAGTGCAGGGGCCCCCTATTGAAGAGGCTCTGCTGGGATTCCTAAATGTACCCAATGACCCTCAATGCATGGCGCGTCGTCGTTCTGCGTAACATATTTATTTCTTTGGCCAAGAAAAAAAAAAATCCACACGGTCGTCAGTCCTTAAAGGCAAGTGGCCAAGCCATGGTCCCTAGGCACTGGAGGTGATGTCACCGTGGGTTAGGGAAGTGGAGAAGGTCGGCCGCCATCTCTGCCGCTGGTCGCGATGGTTGTGGTTGACGAGGGGAGGGGGGGGGGTGAGAGAGAGAGTCGACGTCCCCAGACCTCTCGCTGGGGTTTTATATCCTCTGCCTCAGTTCTGCCGCCGCTCGCACACTCCGATCTCGGGCGCCGTCTTGTCGGTCGGTCGGTCCCGCGAGCCGTCGGGATCGGCCCCCCCCCGCCGCGGCCCTTCCAGCTCCTCCTCACCGTGGCGGAGTCGTCAGTCAGGCAGTCGATGAGCCGCTCGCTCTGACCTCGTCTTTCCTGTGTGTGTGTGTTTTCAAAATCGAAGAAAAGATCAATCGAATTGATTTTATTTATCTCCCGCTCCCCTCCCCTCCGTGAGTGTAGAACTCACAGCAGGAGGACATTCGGCCCATCGTGTCTGTACCAGCCCTTTGAAGGAGCTGTCCAATTAGCCCCGATTCCCACCCCCCCCCGACTCTGCCCTTTCCCCTCAGCCCTGCAAATGTTTCCCCTTCTGGCAAGGAAGTTACGACAGACACAATGCCCCAGTGGCTCAGAGAGCCAGTGGATCTTTGAAGGTGGCAGGATAGGTCGATAAGGCTGTTTTTAAAAAAAAAAGACATATGGGATCCTGGGCTTTATAAGCAGAGGGTAAAGAACAAAATCCAAGAAGTTATGATGAACCTTTATAAAACACTGGCTCGGCCCCAGCTGGAGTATTGCGTCCAATTCAGGGCACCGCACTTTAGGAAGGATGTCAAGGCCTTAGAGAGGGTGCAGAGGAGATTTACTAGAATGGTCCCAGGGATGAGGGACTTCAGTTATGTGGAGAGACTGGAGAAGCTGGGGTTGTTCTCCTGAGAGCAGAGAAGGTTAAGGGGAGATTTGATCGAGGGGTTCAAAATCATGAAGGGTTTTGAGAGAGTAAATAAGGAGAAACTGTTTCCAGTGGCAGGAGGGTCGGTAACCAGAGGACACAGATTTAAGGTGATCGGGAAAAGAGCCAGAGGGGGAGATGAGGAAACATTTTTTTACGCAGAGAGTTGTGATGATCTGGAATTCACTGCCTGAAAGGGCGGTGGAAGCAGATTCAATAATAACTTTCAAAATGGAATTGGATAAATACTTGAAGGGGAAAAATTTGCAGGGCTAATGGGGAATGAGCAGGGGGAGTGGGACTAATTGGATAGCTCTTTCAAAGAGCCAGCACAAGCACGATGGGCCGAATGGCCTCCTCCTGTGCTGTGAGATTCTATATATCTTCCAGAGAGACACAGCAACAGCAAACTGGAGAGGGGCTGCAGATTGCGGATGTTGGATCTGTTTACTTTCTGCCTTTCTGCACAACTGGTTTTATGCTGCCCTCTATCGAGCAAAGCACGTAGACGAGCCATGGGACAGCTGGACAGGGTGTGGATTCCAAGGTCGTTCTCAACAGCGAGAATATATTGGACATCACACTCCTATATCTGGAACTCCGCCTCTCCCTCCGCGCCGTGGGAGCCCTCCCCTCCCTGGGAGCCCTCCCCTCCCTGGGACTCCGCCTCTCCCTCCGCGCTGTGGGAGCCCTCCCCTCCCTGGGACTCCGCCTCTCCCTCCCCGCCCCGTGGGACTCCGCCCCCCACCCCCAGCCTCACGGTGTGTACAGACAAAATTGACAAGCCAGAGGATTTTAAAACCCAAGCTTGCCGTCATCTAACCACGACGTCTGATTTACCTCGTCTGATAGAATCACAGAATTCAGAGCGCAGAAGGAGAGCGTTCAGCCCCTGGTGCCTGTGATCTTCGGCTGGATGTGTGTCCTCCAATCCCATATCCCTGCCCTTTCCCCTTATAGTCTTCCTTCTCCCGTTCTGCTGCTCCAGTCTCCCCCTCGATAGCCCCGTGTCATAGAGGGGTATTAGAGCAGGGAACGGTCTGAGTGAAAACATTCCCTCCACCCCCCCCCACGGTGAGAAACCTCAGTCTGTCTCTCCCCTTGTGACCCCGTTCACCAGCGGGAACAAATCTTTCACCATTTACCCTCTCGAAACCTGTCCTCCGTTCCAGCGCAAAAAGCCACAGTTGTCGGGCCACTTCTTCCCCAACTATAGCAGCACTCTGGTCTCTGAGTCAGAAGGTCGTGGGTTCGAGCCCCCACTCCAGAGACTCGAGCCCCATAATCCAGGGCCGACACTTCCGGTGTCAGCACTGAGGGAGCGCCGCACTGTCGGAGGGTCGGTACTGAGGGAGCGCCGCACTGTCGGAGGGTCGGTACTGAGGGAGCGCCGCACTGTCGGAGGGTCGGTACTGAGGGAGCGCCGCACTGTCGGAGGGGCAGTACTGAGGGAGCGCCGCACTGTCGAAGGGACAGTACTGAGGGAGCGCCGCACTGTCGGAGGGTCGGTACTGAGGGAGCGCCGCGCTGTCGGAGGGTCGGTACTGAGGGAGCGCCGCACTGTCGGAGGGTCGGTACTGAGGGAGCGCCGCACTGTCGGAGGGTCGGTACTGAGGGAGCGCCGCACTGTCGGAGGGTCGGTACTGAGGGAGCGCCCCACTGTCGGAGGGTCGGTACTGAGGGAGCGCCGCACTGTCGGAGGGTCGGTACTGAGGGAGCACCGCACTGTCGGAGGGGCGGTACTGAGGGAGCGCCGCACTGTCTGAGGGTCGGTACTGAGGGAGCGCCGCACTGTCGGAGGGTCGGTACTGAGGGAGCGCCGCACTGTCGGTGGGGCGGTACTGAGGGAGCGCCGCACTGTCGGAGGGGCGGTACTGAGGGAGCGCCGCACTGTCGGAGGGGCGGTACTGAGGGAGCGCCGCACTGTCGGAGGGGCGGTACTGAGGGAGCGCCGCACTGTCGAAGGGGCAGTACTGAGGGAGCGCCGCACTGTCGGAGGGGCAGTACTGAGGGAGCGCCGCACTGTCGGAGGGTCGGTACTGAGGGAGCACCGCACCGTCGGAGGGGCGGTACTGAGGGAGCGCCGCACCGTCGGAGGGTCGGTACTGAGGGAGCACCGCACTGTCGGAGGGGCGGTACTGAGGGAGCGCCGCACTGTCTGAGGGTCGGTACTGAGGGAGCGCCGCACTGTCGGAGGGTCGGTACTGAGGGAGCGCCGCACTGTCGGTGGGGCGGTACTGAGGGAGCGCCGCACTGTCGGAGGGTCCTTACTGAGGGAGCGCCGCACTGTCGGAGGGTCGGTACTGAGGGAGCGCCGCACTGTCGGAGGGTCGGTACTGAGGGAGCGCCGCACTGTCGGAGGGTCGGTACTGAGGGAGCGCCGCACTGTCGGAGGGGCGGTACTGAGGGAGCGCCGCACTGTCGGAGGGGCGGTACTGAGGGAGCGCCGCACTGTCGGAGGGGCGGTACTGAGGGAGCGCCGCACTGTCGGAGGGGCGGTACTGAGGGAGCGCCGCACTGTCGGAGGGGCGGTACTGAGGGAGCGCCGCACTGTCTGAGGGTCGGTACTGAGGGAGCGCCGCACTGTCGGAGGGTCGGTACTGAGGGAGCGCCGCACTGTCGGAGGGGCGGTACTGAGGGAGCGCCGCACTGTCGGAGGGGCGGTACTGAGGGAGCGCCGCACTGTCGGAGGGTCGGTACTGAGGGAGCGCCGCACTGTCGGAGGGGCGGTACTGAGGGAGCGCCGCACTGTCGGAGGGTCCTTACTGAGGGAGCGCCGCACTGTCGGAGGGGCAGTACTGAGGGAGCGCCGCACTGTCGAAGGGACAGTACTGAGGGAGCGCTGCACTGTCGGAGGGGCAGTACTGAGGGAGCGCCGCACTGTCGGAGGGGCAGTACTGAGGGAGCGCCGCACTGTCGGAGGGGCAGTACTGAGGGAGCGCCGCACTGTCGGAGGGGCAGTACTGAGGGAGCGCCGCACTGTCGGAGGGTCAGTACTGAGGGAGCGCTGCACTGTCGGAGGTGCCGTCTTTCCAATGAGACGTTAAACCGAGGGCCCCCGTCTGCCCCTCTCAGGTGGACGTTAAAGATCCCACGGCCACTATTGGAAGAAGAGCAGGAGAGGGAGTTCGCCCGGTGTCCTGGGCCAACAATCCGCCCGCAAACCAACACTAACAGTAAACGTTTATCTGCTCGTGGGATCTTGCTGTGCGCAAATTGGCTGCTGTGCTTCCTACATTAGAACAGTGACCACACTTCAAAAAAAAAGGACCTAATTGGCTGTAAATCGCTTTGGGACGCCCTGAGGTGATGAAAGGTGCTGTAGAAATGCAATTTATTTAACGGTGGCTTCCAGGCTTGTCTGCGACGGCCTCGCAGCCGCTCCTGGTGGTAAATGAGGGCCTCGTGTGAATTGATGTGTTTCTCGTGCAAAGAGCGCGAGCACGCGGAGTTACAACGCGACGCGTCACCGTCTCCGCGTCACGCCCGCAGGACGATGTACAGGTCGAGGACGGCCTGCTGGGGGTAGCGCCCGGTCTCGGGTTCGAGGGGCCCCCATCAGCAACGAAACGAGGACTGGGACCGCCGGTGGGAGAGGGCGGGGGGAGGGGGAGGGGGCTGCAATCGGTCCTGAGCCCCGTCTGAAACTCCTGTAATACCAGGCTGCTGCCAGCAGATGGCGCAGTGACCCCGCCAGGTGCCGATTGGTGAACGTCGCCACCCGGTGGAGGAGGATGAAACGGCAGCCGTGGACTCCGGGTCCGGAGCTGATTCCCGCCCACCCAGCCTCCGGAGTTCATCGCTGTCTTTCCCTCCCACTTCCTCTCCCCTCGCTGCCGGGAGCGTTTGGCCTCCCACCACCAACCCTCGCCCGAGCGGGCCCGCTCTTCCAGTTGCGTGCCTGGGCGTTCGACCGCGGGGTGCGTCGCCACCAAGCCCGATCCTCGCCCCCCGCCCCCACCGACACCGGCGCCCTTTCGGGCAGGAGTCACTGGACGGCGATCAGGAGCGGACTGGGGGGGGGGGGGGGGGTGGTGGGAGTGTGGCCAAAGTACGACTTTGATGCGGCCCCTCGTGGGCGTCACTGGCCAAGGCCCTTGGCGTTTATCGCCCGTCCCTAGTTGCCCCTTGAGAGGGTGGTGGTGAGGGGGCCGCCGCGGTCCGTGCGGTGAAGGTTCTCCCACAGTGCTAGCGGTTTGATACGGATGAGCGGCTCGCTCAGGGGGCAGTTAAGAATCAACCGCGTTGGTGTGGGGACTGGAGTCACGTGTAGGCCCACAGCGGGTAAGGACGGCGGGTTTCCTTTCCGCTGAAGGGACTTTAGTGGACCGGGTCGGGTTTTTACGACAATCCCACAGCCTCGCGGTCACTTCTACTGATGCCTGCTTTTTAATTCCCGGATTTTTTTTTTGAACGGAATTCGAATCCTCAAGCTGCCACGGCATTTCGAACTCGCGTTCTCTGCATCACTAGTCCAGGCCTCTGGATTATTAGTCCCATCACGTGACCGCTGCACTACCGCACCCTTTCAAAAAATTGCCCTGGCTGAAGAAATGCTTGTCCAGAAACAACAATTTAAAAAAAAAACTTCCAGGGTGACGGCCCTTTAAATTCTGGGATTGCCGGGCAGGAGAGTGGAATCTCTCCGCTGCGGATTTTAATGGCCCTTTGCACCAAGAGGAAATATCCACTTTCAGGGCATCACTTCCTCTCTCCAGATCCAGTGTTTATTTAATTAAAAAAAAAACGGCAGGAAATATAGACGTGGGAGGGTCAAAGATCACAACATTCCAGTGTGCGATGTCCCCGAGCCAACTTTTAAACAAACACCTTTTGGGCCTGGGATCAGATCCAGCCCCAGACAGAAGGGGATGATGATCTCCTCGCTCTCTGATGGGGGACTGGGTGGGGGCAGTGGGGTCAGACACTGACCTTTCGCCCTCTGTGGACCTGGGGGTCAGATCCAGCCCCAGACAGAGGGGGATGATGGTCTCACTCTCTGATGGGGGACTGGGTGGGGGCAGTCACTGACCTTTCGCCCTCTGCGGACCTGGGGGTCAGATCCAGCCCCAGACAGAGGGGGATGATGGTCTCACTCGCTCTCTGACGGGGCACTGGGTGGGGTCAGTCACTGACCTTTCACCCTCTGTGGTCCTGGGGGTCAGTTCCAGCCCCAGACTAGATCCAGGGGGCAGGGGATCGATCTTTGGGTCAGAGGCATGCAGATCGAATCCCGTCCCCGATTTAAAGTACGCACAATCGGCCCTTATTTTTTTTTTAAAAGAACATATTGTCTGATATTATTATTTCATTTTAAACAGAAAGACGGCGGAAAATCTGGGAAGGAGAGAAGTGGAGTTTGTCTGGGGTGTCGAGAGTGTTCTCTGCAGCACAGGCCGAGGAGCTGGGAGGTGCGAGGAGTGACGTCGACAGCATCGCCACTGGTGGGCGTGTGTCATTACAGGTGGGTCATTACAGGTGGGTCAGTGCAGGTGGGTCATTACAGGTGGGTCATTACAGGTGGGTCAGTGCAGGTGGGTCACTGCAGGTGGGTCATTACAGGTGGGTCATTACAGGTGGGTCAGTGCAGGTGGCTCAGTGCAGGTGGGTCACTGCAGGTGGGTCAGTGCAGGTGGGTCAGTGCAGGTGGCTCACTGCAGGTGGGTCAGTGCAGGTGGGTCAGTGCAGGTGGGTCAGTGCAGGTGGGTCAGTGCAGGTGGGTCAGTGCAGGTGGGTCACTGCAGGTGGGTCAGTGCAGGTGGCTCAGTGCAGGTGGCTCACTGCAGGTGGGTCAGTGCAGGTGGGTCAGTGCAGGTGGGTCAGTGCAGGTGGGTCAGTGCAGGTGGGTCAGTGCAGGTGGGTCAGTGCAGGTGGCTCACTGCAGGTGGGTCAGTGCAGGTGGGTCACTGCAGGTGGGTCAGTGCAGGTGGCTCACTGCAGGTGGGTCAGTGCAGGTGGCTCACTGCAGGTGGGTCACTGCAGGTGGCTCACTGCAGGTGGCTCAGTGCAGGTGGCTCAGTGCAGGTGGCTCAGTGCAGGTGGTTCAGTGCAGGTGGGTCAGTGCAGGTGGCTCACTGCAGGTGGGTCAGTGCAGGTGGCTCACTGCAGGTGGGTCACTGCAGGTGGCTCACTGCAGGTGGCTCAGTGCAGGTGGCTCAGTGCAGGTGGGTCAGTGCAGGTGGGTCAGTGCAGGTGGGTCAGTGCAGGTGACTCAGTGCAGGTGGCTCAGTGCAGGTGGCTCAGTGCAGGTGGCTCAGTGCAGGTGGGTCAGTGCAGGTGGGTCAGTGCAGGTGGCTCACTGCAGGTGGGTCACTGCAGGTGAGTCAGTGCAGGTGGGTCAGTGCAGGTGGGTCAGTGCAGGTGAGTCAGTGCAGGTGGGTCAGTGCAGGTGGGTCAGTGCAGGTGAGTCAGTGCAGGTGAGTCAGTGCAGGTGAGTCAGTGCAGGTGGGTCAGTGCAGGTGAGTCAGTGCAGGTGAGTCAGTGCAGGTGGGTCAGTGCAGGTGGGTCAGTGCAGGTGGGTCAGTGCAGGAGATTTACTAGAATGGTTCCAGGGATGAGGGACTTCAGTTATGTGGAGAGACTGGAGAAGCTGGGGTTGTTCTCCTCAGAGCAGAGAAGGTTAAGGGGAGATTTGATCGAGGTGTTCAAAATCATGAAGGGTCTGGACAGAGTAGATAGAGAGAAACTGTTCCCATTGGCGGAAGGGTCAAGAACCAGAGGACACAGATTTAAGGCGATTGGCAAAAGAACCAAAGGCGACATGAGGAAAAACTTTTTTACACAGCGAGTGGTTATGATCTGGAATGCACTGCCCGAGGTGGGGGTGGTGGAGGCAGATTCAATCATGGCTTTCAAAGGGGAACTGGATAAGTACTTGAAAGGAAAAAATTTGCAGGGCTCCGGGGAAAGGGCGGGGGAGCGGGACTAGCTGGATTGCTCCTGCAGGGAGCCGGCACGGACTCGATGGGCCGAATGGCCTCCTTCTGTGCTGACACCTTTCTGTGATTCCAGGAAGCCACCTGGGAGCACACTCCTACCTTTTCCAGTCACGACACGGTCGATTGCTGGCTTGTGGCTGGCGCTGTCCGAACCCTGCACGTCCAGGACCAACTTGCTGCCCATCCCCATGGAAACCATCTCCTGCAGCCGCAGCTCTGGAAGGGAGAAGTTTCAGAGGTTTTAGGGGAACGTTCGTGCAAACCCGTCGTCGGTGGGGGGGGGGGGACAGAAAGCACAGGGCTCAGTTGGTGAAGGGGTCTCCGTTTATTACAGCACTGTCCTCTCACCCGCTGGGACCTGCCTCAGAGGGGCGGGATGGTCTCCTCTCCCTGATGGGGGACTGGGTGGGGGCATTGGGTCAAACACTGACCTTTCACCCTCTGGGACCTGGGGTTAATTGCAGCCCCAGACAGAGGGGATGAAGGTCTCTCCCTCCAATGGAAGGGTCCTACGTAAAATAACACTGGTCAGTGCTCAGTGGGCTCATTGCCCCGCGTGGGACTCCTCCCCTCCCTCAGTCTCCCCTCCCTCAGTCTCCCCACCCTCAGCACTGTGGGACTCCTCCCCTCCCTCCGTCTCCCCTCCCTCAGCACTGTGGGACTCCTCCCCTCCCTCAGTCTCCCCTCCCTCCGCACTGTGGGACTCCTCCCCTCCCTCCGTCTCCCCTCCCTCAGCACTGTGGGACTCCTCCCCTCCCTCAGTCTCCCCTCCCTCCGCACTGTGGGACTCCTCCCCTCCCTCAGTCTCCCCTCCCTCAGCACTGTGGGACTCCTCCCCTCCCTCAGCACTGTGGGACTCCTCCCCTCCCTCACTCTCCCCTCCCTCAGCACTGTGGGACTCCTCCCCTCCCTCAGTCCCCTCTCCCTCAGCACTATGGGACTCCTCCCCTCCCTCAGTCCCCTCTCCCTCAGCACTGTTGGACTCCTCCCCTCCCTCAGCACTGTGGGACTCCTCCCCTCCCTCAGAACTGAGGGACTCCTCCCCTCCCTCTGTCTCCCCTCCCTCAGCCTCCCCTCCCTCAGCACTGTGGGACTCCTCCCCTCCCTCACTCTCCCCTCCCTCAGCACTGTGGGACTCCTCCCCTCCCTCACTCTCCCCTCCCTCAGCACTGTGGGACTCCTCCCCTCCCTCAGCACTGTGGGACTCCTCCCCTCCCTCATTCTCCCCTCCCTCAGCATTGTGGGACTCCTCCCCTCCCTCAGTCTCCCCTCCCTCAGCACTGAGGGACTCCTCCCCTCCCTCAGCACTGTGGCACTCCTCCCCTCCCTCAGCACTGTGGGACTCCTCCCCTCCCTCACTCTCCCCTCCCTCAGCACTGCGGGACTCCTCCCCTCCCTCAGCACTGTGGGACTCCTCCCCTCCCTCCCTCAGTCTCCCCTCCCTCAGCACTGTGGGACTCCTCCCCTCCCTCAGCACTGTGGGACTCCTCCCCTCCCTCAGCACTGTGGGACTCCTCCCCTCCCTCACTCTCCCCTCCCTCAGCACTGTGGGACTCCTCCCCTCCCTCAGCACTGTGGGACTCCTCCCCTCCCTCAGCACTGTGGGACTCCTCCCCTCCCTCACTCTCCCCTCCCTCAGCACTGCGGGACTCCTCCCCTCCCTCAGCACTGTGGGACTCCTCCCCTCCCTCAGTCTTTCCTTCCACCCTATAACCGACAGGCTTTTTAAAACCCAAGGTTGGCCTCAACTATCCCCCCATCCTTGATTTCCCCCCCTCTCTCACTCCTGCCCTTTTCAGCCTTGGTTGCGGCCTGCACTGTGGGCCTCGAGCCCACACCTGACCATCTCAATTCGCGCGACGTCCAGCTGATCTGAACGTGTGTCAGACACATTCATTTGTACCAGACCCCTCGACCGGTGGATGCAGGGACCCTCCACACCTCACCTTTATTCCGCGAGGCCTGGCGCCACAGGATCTGGGCAATGTCCCTCGTCCACGCCTGCTTGACGTCCGCGGACTCGGCCTGGAAGACGTAGGCCTCGTTCGTCCTCCTCCGCCTGAACCACACCTCGAACCGCAGCCCGCTGTCCCCGATGTTCTCCGTCAATCCTAAGTCCGCTGTCTGGGAGGCGGGTGGGGAAACAAAGGTCACTTCTGTTTCATTGTTCAAAAAATCATTCTGGGGATGTGGGCGTCGCTGGCAAGACCGGCATTTATTGCCCGTTCCCTGGTTGCTGCCCCCCCCGAGACGGTTGGCCATCTTGAACCACTGGTTTTGATGCAACCTTCGCCACACGGACTGCAGCGGTTCAAGATGGCGGCTCACCACCACCTTCTCAAGGGGCAATTAGGGATGGGCAATAAATGCCGGCCTCGCCAGCGACGCCCACACCCCATGAACGAATCATGAAAAAAAAACTGAGGGCAGTTAAGAGTCGACCACGTTGGTGTGGGAAGTCTGGAGTCACGTCTAGGCCCAGGCCGGGTGAGGACGGCGGGTTTCCTTCCCCCCCGAGGGGACACCAGTGAACCGGTTGGGTTTTTTACGACAATCCCACAGCGATACCCGCCTTTTGTTTCCAGGTTTCTAAAACTGATTTCAAACGCTCAAATTGCCGCGGTGGGACTCGGACCGGGTCACTGGTCCAGTGACATAACCGCCGTACCCCGCTACCGAGCCGTCTGTCTGGGCTGCTCGCCCGCGCCCAGCTGGCCTCGAGGCAGGGCCGCCAGCTCTGCTTGGACGTATTCCTGGAGCTTTCATCACAAGGCCTCCAGCCGTCGCGCCCCCCCCCCCAACACACTCCCGCCATCGGTCGCCCGACACACCCTTCCTCATGGTGCCCCGCCTTCCCATGGCCAGTCGGAAAGGGAACAGACTCCTCGTTACCCGACTGGATGATTCTTGACTGTCTGTCAAACAGACTTTCACCCCCCTCCAATATTTTTTATAAGTAATAAACAAAAGTGTTGGAAGATTATTAAATTAATGCCCCCTGTGATTGTTTTCTCCTGAGTTTTTACTCGCAGGCGTGTCCTGGAGATCGGTCTTTAATCGCTGGAGACTCCACGGCAACCCTGCCTCGGGGGTGCAGCAACCCAGCAAGTGAGTGGGGCCTCAGGCCGCGGTCCGTGCTGAGAGGAGGTTGGCAACAACGACAACTCACATTTATACAGTGCCTTTAATGTAGTAAAACGTCCCCAAGGCCCTTCGTAGGAGCGTAAATCAGACAAAATTTGACACCGAGCCACATCAGGAGATATTAGGACAGGTGACCAAAAGCTCGGTCAAAGAGGTAGGTTTTAAGGAGCGTCTTAAAGGAGGAGAGAGAGGGGGGGGAGAGGTTTAGGGAGGGAATTCCAGAGCTCGGGGCCCAGGCAGCTGAAGGCACGGCCGCCAATGGTGGAGCGATTAAAATCGGGGATGGACAAGAGGCCGGAATTGGAGGAGCGCAGAGATCAGGGAGGGTTGTAGGGGCTGGAGGAGGTTACAGAGATAGGGAGTGGGGGGGGGCCGTGGAGGGATTTGAACACAAGGATGAGAATTTTAAATTCGAGGCGTTCCCGGACCGGGAGCCGATGTAGGTCCAGCGAGCACAGGGGGGGTGATGGGTGAACGGGACTTGGTGCGAGTTAGGATACGGGGGCAGCAGAGTTTTGGATGAGCTCATGTTTATAGAGGGCGGAAGATGGGAGACCGGCCAGGAGAGCGTTGGGATAGTCGAGTCTGGAGGTATCAAAAGCACGGATGAGGGTTTCAGCAGCAGATGAGCTGAGGCAGGGGGACAGGAGCTGACTCTCCCTTAAACTGCATCCACCCCACCCTCCCCCCAGTCAGCCAGGCACCACACCCGCCCTACGACAGGCACTCCGCAGGCCGACAGATCAAATCCCTCCCGCAGAATCGCACTCATTCCTTGTAATTTTCAACCGTGCTCTCCACCACCTCCTCATCCCTGTTACAACTTATTTCCAAAAAAATGCCCCTGACTAATTTGTTTTCCCAGCTCCTCATACGAGGGAGCTGGATTAACATCAGTGGAGATACTGTGGCGAGGGAACGGGGTTAATATCCTGGAGCATTCCTTGGTTCTGAGGCGGCTCTCATTTTAAATGACAAATACCGGTCTCCCTTGCTGTCCTGTTCCTCTTGCTCCCACAGCCTTTAATGAGGGTGTGGGTGTGCTAGGGTTGGGAGCGGGCCTAAATAAGCTGGGGAATTTCCTGTGCTCATGTTGACGTCTCAGCCTTGTCCCTCTATCCCATCGACGAGGAATTTGTGCATTTTAAATATAATTATGAACAGGGAGTCTCTCCATCAGGACCCCTTTTAAAGGGGGGGAGTCTCTCCATCAGGACCCCCTTTTAAAGGGGGGAGTCTCTCCATCAGGACCCCCTTTTAAAGGGGGGAGTCTCTCCATCAGGACCCCCTTTTAAAGGGGGGGAGTCTCTCCATCAGGACCCCCTTTTAAAGGGGGAGTCTCTCCATCAGGACCCCCTTTTAAAGGGGGAGTCTCTCCATCAGGACCCCCTTTTAAAGGGGGGGGAGTCTCTCCATCAGGACCCCCTTTTAAAGGGGGAGTCTCTCCATCAGGACTCCCTTTTAAAGGGGGAGTCTCTCCATCAGGACCCCCTTTTAAAGGGGGGAGTCTCTCCATCAGGACCCCTTTTAAAGGGGGAGTCTCTCCATCAGGACCCCCTTTTAAAGGGGGAATCCACCCATCAGTACTTTTTGTTGTGAAGTGCAGACACTGTTGTAATGTAGGAAACACGGCAGCCAATTTAAACACAGCAAGATCCCACGAACAGCAATGTGATAAATGGCCCAATCATCTGGTTTTTTTTTTAAGTGATATTGGTTGAAGGTGTGAGACTCGAATTTTTGGAGCAAAACCAGACGCAGACGGAACTGCTGACAGAGTTAAAGTTTATGAGAAAGCTTTGCGCAGAAAGGGAGAGTGGTAAGCTTCCTCGAGCTCGCACCTAACTCTCAGAGGAACATCAGCACTACAAGCATGTTTATACCTTGCAATAAGCAACACCCACCTCCCAAGGTAGCCCCTGACAAGTGAGTGGCAGACTATACCAGCCAATGAAACCCACTGTAGTTACGTAAACATGTACCCCCCCCCACCTTTCACAGCAGGTGGGTGTTGCTTATTGCAAGGTATAAACATGCTTGTAGTGCTGATGTTCCTCTGAGAGTTTGGTACGAGCTTGAAACTTGCCACTCTCCCTTTGTGCACAAAGTTTCGAATAAACTTTAACTCTGTCAGCAGTTCCGTCTCCGTCTGGTTTTGCTCCAAAAATTCGAGTCGAACAAAAGGATAAATATTGGCTCCGGGACACCGGGTAGAACTCCCCTTCCTGCTCCTCTTCCAGTAGTGGCCGTGGGATCTTTTACGTCCACCTGAGAGGGGCAGACGGGGGGGCCCTCGGATTTAATAGCTCATCAGAAAGACGGCACCTCCGACGGTGCGGCGCTCCCGCAGTACTGGCACGAGGAGAGTCGGCCCTGGATTATGGGGCTCGAGTCTCTGCGGCGGGGTCTCGGACCCTCGATCGAGAGGAGAGTGTGAGACCGCCCCCCCCTGGGCCAAGGCTCGCCCCAGTTGTGAACCCCCTGGTTGTTAACTTGCAGGAAAACGTTCCGCTCCTCCCAGTGCAGCCCGCGAGCGCGCGGTGGGACACGGCGCTGCTCCCAGCCCGCCAGCTATCATTCATTACAGTGAATGGGTGGATAATCGCAGGCCGGCGGTGCAAAACTCTCCGATACAGGCACACGGAACGCCGAGGCGAAGAACTCCGGCCCTGGAATACGGGAGGGCAAACCCCACCGACCCCCCCCCCCCCCAAAACCCGACACATAACGGGGATTGCACAGGGGGCCAGGCTGGGTCCGCGCCCAACGCCCGCACGCACTGTAGAGGTCACCGGCGCGGTCAGCGGTGAGCCGCACGGACCCACCTTGAGGGACGATTTGTAGCTGTAGGTCACCGAGCCTCCGTCTGTGCACTTCAACTTGCTGAACACGACGAGCTCCTCGAACAGGAAAATGTGGCGCATCGACTTCCGGCGCCCGCAGGTGACGCTGAACCGGTCCTGGCGCAGGAGCTGGCCCTGCTCCTTCAGGTTCACCTGGAAATATTGAGACCAGTCGAAGATTCACCCATCTATCCACACGGAGATATCTGTACACTGACTGGTGTCTCTCAGTCCCTCTCCCTCAGGGTGATATCTGTACACTGACTGGTGTCTCTCAGTCCCTCTCTCTCAGGGTGATATCTGTACACTGACTGGTGTCTCTCAGTCCCTCTCTCTCAGGGTGATATCTGTACACTGACTGGTGTCTCTCAGTCCCTCTCTCTCAGGGTGATATCTGTACACTGACTGGTGTCTCTCAGTCCCTCTCTCTCAGGGTGATATCTGTACACTGACTGGTGTCTCTCAGTCCCTCTCTCTCAGGGTGATATCTGTACACTGACTGGTGTCTCTCAGTCCCTCTCTCTCAGGGTGATATCTGTACACTGACTGGTGTCTCTCAGTCCCTCTCTCTCAGGGTGATATCTGTACACTGACTGGTGTCTCTCAGTCCCTCTTTCTCAGGGTGATATCTGTACACTGACTGGTGTCTCTCAGTCCCTCTCTCTCAGGGTGATATCTGTACACTGACTGGTGTCTCTCAGTCCCTCTCTCTCAGGGTGATATCTGTACACTGACTGGTGTCTCTCAGTTCCTCTCTCTCAGGGTGATATCTGTACACTGACTGGTGTCTCTCAGTCCCTCTCCCTCAGGGTGATATCTGTACACTGACTGGTGTCTCTCAGTCCCTCTCTCTCAGGGTGATATCTGTACACTGACTGGTGTCTCTCAGTCCCTCTCTCTCAGGGTGATATCTGTACACTGACTGGTGTCTCTCAGTCCCTCTCCCTCAGGGTGATATCTGTACACTGACTGGTGTCTCTCAGTCCCTCTCTCTCAGGGTTATCTCTGCACTGACTCAAAAGCAAAATACAGCGGATGCTGAAAAACTGAACTAAAAGCAGAAAATGCTGGAAATACTCAGCAAGTCAGGCAGCACCTGTGGGCGAAGAAATAGTCAACGTTTCAGGTAGATGACCCTTCAGGGAGCGTGACGCCAACACCACCCAGGAGCTGCTCAGCCTGCGGGCCGCCACGGACATGGTCAAGTTCCAACTTCGCCACGGCAACAATCTCCCCGCCACGGACGCCAGCCGACGAAGGGTCATCGACCTGAAACGTTGACTCTGTTTCTTTCTCCACAGACGTTGCCTGACTTGCTGAGGATTCTCAGCATTTTCTGTTTTTATTTCTGTTCACTGACTGGGTGTGCCTCAAGTCGCTTCATTATGGATATTGGTGTTAATGGTGTCCCCCTGCTCCCAACTCCCCCGCGCCCCCCACCCCCCTCTCCCTGCCATCAGAGAGCGAGAGACCGTCATCCCTCTGTCTGGGGCTGGACTTGATCCCAGGTCTCAGAGGGTGAAAGGTCAGTGTCTGACCCACTGCCCCCACCCAGTCCCCCAGGAGGGAGAGGAGACCTTCACCCCCTCTGTCTGAGGCTGGACTTGATCCCAGGTCCCAGAGGGTGAAAGGTCAGTGTCTGACCCACTGCCCCCACCCAGTCCCCCAGGAGGGAGAGGAGACCTTCACCCCCTCTGTTTGGGGCTGGACTTGACTTAGTTGCTGAGAGGGTTGAGTTTCTGCCACTGCCGACTTACGTCACACCCCCGGATGGCGTCCATGGCGAGGAGATTGTTGCCGTGGCGAAGTTGGAACTTGACCATTTCCGTGGCGGCCTGCAGGCTGAGCAGCTCCTGGGTGGTGTCGGCGTCACACTCCCTGATCAGGGTCTCCAGCAGGAGGCTGTAATTCATCATCCTCTGGATGGGCTTCAGCAGGTAGGAAGCCAGGTCCGTCCTGTCACCCAGGAACAGCTGCTTCCTCTGGAGGTACGAGAGCAGAGGGACAGGTTTAGGAAGAGGGAGGAAGGACGGGGACTGAGGTACAGGGAGAGAAATAGAGAGGGAGAGAGTCACAGAGAGTAATGGAAAGAGAGAGAGTCACAGGGAGAGAAATAGAGAGGGAGAGAGTCACAGAGAGTAATGGAAAGAGAGAGAGTCACAGGGAGAGAAATAGAGAGGGAGAGAGTCACAGCGAGTAATGGAGAGTGTCACAGCGAGTAATGGAGAGAGTCACAGCGAGTAATGGAGAGAGAGAGTCTCAGAGAGTAATGGAGAGAGAGGGAGTCACAGAGTAATGGAGAGTTACGTGGGGAGTAACGGGCGAGGAGAGTCACGTGGGGAGTAACGGGCGAGGAGAGTCACGTGGGGAGTAACGGGCGAGGAGAGCCACGTGGGGAGTAACGGGCGAGGAGAGCCACGTGGGGAGTAACGGGCGAGGAGAGCCACGTGGGGAGTAACGGGCGAGGAGAGCCACGTGGGGAGTAACGGGCGAGGAGAGCCACGTGGGGAGTAACGGGCGAGGAGAGTCACGTGGGAAGTAACGGGCGAGGAGAGTCACGTGGGGAGTAACGGGCGAGGAGAGTCACGTGTGGAGTAACGGGCGAGGAGAGTTATGTGGGGAGTAACGGGCGAGGAGAGTTACATTGAGTACAATCCCTCAGCTAAGTAGACGTTCTTTAGCTCTGTGCCGAGTCACGGAGTGTAGCCCGGATATTTCACCTGCCCACCCCCAGCTGAGATCAGTGAACTCAACACAGACCGGGGGCGGGGGAGGCAAATGGGACCTGGCTCCTTCTTGCTCTGTGTGGGCCTCAGTACCACCCGGAAACCCCCCTGTCCCCCGGCTGGGATCAGGTAACTCAGCACAGATGGATCCTCCATGTTGTCCTGGGAGGAACCATTTTCAGACCGAGGGGTTGGGGGCAGCGGCTGTTCCCGCTCGCTCAGGCTTGGCCACGGTTCAAACTGTTTCCGGCAGCAGGCAAAACAAATCAGGCAAGGGTCATTATTACCTTGAAGAATACGTTGCCGTGGCTGGCGAGGAGTGCGTCCGATCGCGGTTTATTCTTCACGTAGAGGGCGTACATCGTGAACTGCTCTTTCTGTGGGGGAGGGAGGGGAGCAGTCATGTTGCATCGCGTTATGGTAAAATCAGCCTTATCTTCTCCAGAGAAAAGAGCCCCAGTCTGTTCAGCCTTTCCTGATAAGGATATCCTCTCAGTTCTGGGATCATCCTTGTAAATCTTTTTTCCACCTTCTCCAGTGCCTCTATATCCTTTTTAGAATCATAGAAGTTTACAACATGGAAACAGGCTCTTCGGCCCAACATGTCCATGTCGCCCAGTTTATACCACTAAGCTAGTCCCAATTGCCTGCACTTGGCCCATATCCCTCTATACCCATCTTACCCATGTAACTGTCCAAATGCTTTTTAAAAGACAAAATTGTACCCGCCTCTACTACTGCCTCTGGCAGCTCGTTCCAGACACTCACCACCCTTTGAGCGAAAAAATTGCCCCTCTGGACCCTTTTGTATCTCTCCCCTCTCACCTTAAATCTATGTCCCCTCATTATAGACTCCCCTACCTTTGGGTAAAGATTTTGACTATCTACCTTATCTATGCCCCTCATTATTTTATGGACGTCTATAAGATCACCCCAAAACCTCCTACTCTCCAGGGAAAAAAGTCTCAGTCTATCCAACCTCTCCCTATAAGTCAAACCATCAAGTCCCGGTAGCATCCTAGTAAATCTTTTCTGCACTCTTTCTAGTTTAATAATATCCTTTCTATAATAGGGTGACCAGAACTGTACACAGTGTTCCAAGTGTGGCCTTACTAATGTCTTGTACAACTTCAATAAGACATCCCAACTCCTGCATTCAATGTTCTGACCAATGAAACCAAGCATGCCGAATGCCTTCTTCACCACCCTATCCACCTGTGACTCCACTTTCAAGGAGCTATGAACCTGTACTCCTAGATCTCTTTGTTCTATAACTCTCCCCAACGCCCTACCATTAATGGAGTAGGTCCTGTTCACAATACTCCAAGTGTGGTCTAACCAAGGTTCGATACAAGTTTAACATAACTTCTCTGCTTTCCAATTCAACCCCTCCCGAAATGAACCCCAGTGCTTGGTTTGCCTTTTTTACGACCTTATTAACCTGCGTCGCTACTTTTAGTGATTTGTGATCTGTACCCCCAGATCCCTCTGCTCCTCTCCCCCATTTAGACTCTTATTATCCCAGCAGTTTGTGGCCTCCTTATTCTTCGTACCAAAATGCACCACCTCACACTTGTATTGAAATTCATTTGCCAATTACACGCCCATCTGCGAGGTTATTAACATCCTCTTGCATCTGACGATTCCTCGTAAAAGCAAAGGAGTTATGGAAGAGAGGACTTGCATTTATACCAGCGTCTTTCCCGACTTCAGGAATCGCAGCCAGTATTGGAGGGTCCGCATCCTGGAATTCCCTCCCTGACACCATTGCGGGCGCCCCATGACCGCACGGACGGCTCAAGGAGAAGGCACAACACCATCTCAGGGCAACTAGGGGTGGGCAATAAATGGGGGCCTCGCCAACCTCTCCCACATCTCGAGAGCGAACATGTGAAGAACGTGTGAGGGGGGGGGAGGCTTGGTCAAGGGGTGATCTGGTAAGGTTTTGTTCGGCCAGACCTGGGCTCAGTCACGCACTCCTGCGATGGCATTCTTCTGCCTGCGAGGGCGACGTCCCGCAGAGCGAAAATTGTCCTCAGCACCGGGTTGGCCCAGTCTCCCCTCCCCTCTCTTAAAGGAAAGAAGGACGTGCATTTCTACAGTGCCTTTCACGACCTCAGGACGTCCCAGAGCACTTTACAGACGATGAAGTGCTTTTCTGAAGTGTAGTCACCGTTGTAATGTAGGAAACGCGGCGGCCAATTTGCGCACAGCAAGATCCCACAAACAGCAATATGATCGCCTGTTTTTTTTTGAGTGACGTTGGTTTGAGGGATTATATATTGGCCCCTGAACATTGGGGAGAACTCCCTCCCCCTGCCCTTCCAATAGTTACATCCGCCCGAGAGGGGCAGACGGCGGCCCTCGGTTTAACGTCTCACGCGAAAGACGGGGCGCCTCCGACAGCGCGGCGCTCCCTCGGTACTGGCGCTGGGAGCGTCGGCTCGAGCCTCTGGGGCGGGGACTCGAACCCGCCAGGAGAGAACGCAGCGCGCAGGCACCGCCGGTGCTCGAGGGTAAAGGGCAAACCATCGGACGAGTGCGGTCTCGCGGTACTCACGTGGCGGAGGAAGCATTCGCCGAGGCGGAGCGGGCTCGCGAGGCAGCCCCGCAGCTCCTGCAGCAGGCACTGCCCGTGGAAGGCCAGGAGCTTCTCCAGGTTGCCGAAGACGAGGCCCCGCTTGCCGCGCAGGTCCTGCGGCACGTCCGGCCGATCCATCTCCGGGAAGTAGTTCTCGACGACGTGCGCCAGCGAGCTGACGTACTCCTGCTCCGCGGCCAGCGCCTCGGCCAAGGCGCGTCGGGGTTTACTAGAAGAACGGGGGGGGGGGGGGGTGGGAGGATGAAAACGAGAGACTTGCAGTGAGCTGGGAGAGGTGAGACGGAGGCACCGCAGCACCGACGCTGGCGCAAGGGTGTGATTGCAGCGGGACGCGTTTATAAAGGCGAAAGACTTGCATTTCTACAGCGCCTTTCACCGCCTCAGGACGTCCCGAAGCGCGTCACAGCCGACGAAGTCGCTGTTTTACTGTAGGGAAACGCGGCAGCCAATTTGCGCACGGCAAGATCCCACGAACAGCAATGTGATAAATGACCGGATCATCTGTTTTAGGCGATGTTGGCCGAGGGATAATATGGGCCCCAGGACGCCAGGAGAATTCCCCCCTGCTCTTCTTCCAATAGTGGCCGTGAGAGCTTTCACGTCCACCCGAGAGGGGGGGCAGACGGGGCCCCTCGGTTTAACGTCTCACCCGAAAGACGGCAGTGCAGCACCTCCCTCGGTACTGGCCCCTGAATTATGGGGCTCGAGTCTCTGGAGTGGGGACTCGAACCCACGACCTCCTGACTCTGCTATCAATGAGCGACGTGTGCCACGGGCACAGGCGAACCTCACTTTAGCACCCACGGGAAACGAGGGGCTGTGGGGTCTTTCACTTTTACTTTATTGGTGTAGAGATTTACGAGAATGGTCCCAGGGATGAGGAACTTCAGTTATGTGGAGAGACTGGAGAAGCTGGGATTGTTCTCCTCAGAGCAGAGGAGGTTAAGGGGAGATTTGATCGAGGTGTTCAAAATCATGAAGGGTTTTGAGAGAGTAAATAAGGAGAGACTGTTTCCAGTGGCAGAAGGGTCGGTAACCAGAGGACACAGATTTAAGATAATTGGCAAAACAACCAGAGGGGGAGATGAGGAGGATTTTTTTTACGCAGCGAGTTGTGATGATCTGGAATGCGCTGCCTGAAAGGGCGGTGGAAGCAGATTCAATAATAACTTTCAAAAGGGAGTTGGATAAATACTGGAAACGGAAAAATTTACAGAGCTTTGGAGAAAGAGCAGGGGGGAGTGGGATCAATTGTACAGCTCTTTCAAAGAGCCGGCACAGGCACGATGGGCCAAACGGCCTCCTTCTTTCCGGTATGATTCCAAGAGTGAAGATTCACCCCCAATTACTCCTGCAGGCTGGGGGCGGGACCAGGGGAGCTGGTGTTGGCCAGCGAGGATAGCGGGGAGGGAGGGGGGACTGTCCGAGTGGGCCGTCAGGTAGGGGGGGGTCGCTGAATTTTTGGGGCAAGTTGGAGTTTGCGAGGGGAAGAGGCTGGCGGGGAGGGAACTGGGGGTGGATTCGGACATGGGCAGGGATGAAATACAGATGGAGCCGACCGTTACACGACTCGCTCGATATTTGGCTCCGTATAGCCTGTGACTGGTCCGATACCGACCATTTTGCACAACCCCTGCTCGAGTTTAATTCTCTGAGGCTGGGGGGAAAGGAGAGTGTGGATATGGGTTTGTGGAGGAGGCTGCGGGGAAAGGAGAGTGTGGATATGGGTTTGTGGAGGAGGCTGCGGGGGGAAGGAGAGTGTGGATATGGGTTTGTGGAGGAGGCTGGGGGGGGGGGGGAAAGGAGAGTGTGGATATGGGTTTGTGGAGGAGGCTGGGGGAGAAAGGAGAGTGTGGATATGGGTTTGTGGAGGAGGCTGCGGGGGGAAGGAGAGTGTGGATATGGGTTTGTGGAGGAGGCTGGGGGGAAAGGAGAGTATGGATATGGGTTTGTGGAGGAGGCTGCGGGGGGAAGGAGAGTGTGGATATGGGTTTGTGGAGGAGGCTGGGGGGGGGGGGAGAAGGAGAGTGTGGATATGGGTTTGTGGAGGAGGCTGGGGGAGAAAGGAGAGTGTGGATATGGGTTTGTGGAGGAGGCTGGGGGGAAAGGAGAGTGTGGATATGGGTTTGTGGAGGAGGCTGGGGGGAAAGGAGAGTGTGGATATGGGTTTGTGGAGGAGGCTGCGGGGGGAAGGAGAGTGTGGATATGGGTTTGTGGAGGAGGCTGCGGGGGGAAGGAGAGTGTGGATATGGGTTTGTGGAGGAGGCTGGGGGGTGGGGGGAAGGAGAGTGTGGATATGGGTTTGTGGAGGAGGCTGGGGGGAAAGGAGAGTGTGGATATGGGTTTGTGGAGGAGGCTGCGGGGGGAAGGAGAGTGTGGATATGGGTTTGTGGAGGAGGCTGCGGGGGGAAGGAGAGTGTGGATATGGGTTTGTGGAGGAGGCTGGGGGGAAGGAGAGTGTGGATATGGGTTTGTGGAGGAGGCTGGGGGGGGGGGAAGGAGACTGTGGATATGGGTTTGTGGAGGAGGCTGGGGGCGGGAAGGAGAGTGTGGATATGGGTTTGTGGAGGAGGCTGGGGGCGGGGGAAGGAGACTGTGGATATGGGTTTGTGGAGGAGGCTGGGGGGAAAGGAGAGTGTGGATATAGGTTTGTGGAGGAGGCTGCGGGGGGGGGGAAGGAGAGTGTGGATGTAGGTTTGTGGAGGAGGCTGGGGGGGGGGGAAGGAGAGTGTGGATATGGGTTTGTGGAGGAGGCTGGGGGGGGGGAAGGAGAGTGTGGATATGGGTTTGTGGAGGAGGCTGGGGGGGGGGAAGGAGACTGTGGATATGGGTTTGTGGAGGAGGCTGGGGGGGGGGAAGAGTGTGGATATGGGTTTGTGGAGGAGGCTGCGGGGGGAAGGAGAGTGTGGATATGGGTTTGTGGAGGAGGCTGGGGGGGGGGGGGAAGGAGACTGTGGATATGGGTTTGTGGAGGAGGCTGGGGGCGGGAAGGAGAGTGTGGATATGGGTTTGTGGAGGAGGCTGGGGGGAAAGGAGAGTGTGGATATGGGTTTGTGGAGGAGGCTGGGGGGGGAAGGACAGTGTGGATATGGGTTTGTGGAGGAGGCTGGGGGCGGGAAGGAGAGTGTGGATATGGGTTTGTGGAGGAGGCTGGGGGGAAAGGAGAGTGTGGATATGGGTTTGTGGAGGAGGCTGGGGGGGGGAAGGAGAGTGTGGATATGGGTTTGTGGAGGAGGCTGTGGTGGGGGGAAGGAGAGTGTGGATATGGGTTTGTGGAGGAGGCTGGGGGAGAAAGGAGAGTGTGGATATGGGTTTGTGGAGGAGGCTGCGGGGGGAAGGAGAGTGTGGATATGGGTTTGTGGAGGAGGCTGGGGGGGGGGGGAAGGAGAGTGTGGATATGGGTTTGTGGAGGAGGCTGGGGGGTGGGGGGAAGGAGAGTGTGGATATGGGTTTGTGGAGGAGGCTGGGGGGAAAGGAGAGTGTGGATATGGGTTTGTGGAGGAGGCTGCGGGGGGAAGGAGAGTGTGGATATGGGTTTGTGGAGGAGGCTGCGGGGGGGAGGAGAGTGTGGATATGGGTTTGTGGTGGAGGCTGGGGGGGGGGGGAAGGAGAGTGTGGATATGGGTTTGTGGAGGAGGCTGGGGGAGAAAGGAGAGTGTGGATATGGGTTTGTGGAGGAGGCTGGGGGGAAAGGAGAGTGTGGATATGGGTTTGTGGAGGAGGCTGGGGGGAAAGGAGAGTATGGATATGGGTTTGTGGAGGAGGCTGCGGGGGGAAGGAGAGTGTGGATATGGGTTTGTGGAGGAGGCTGGGGGGGGGGGGAAGGAGAGTGTGGATATGGGTTTGTGGAGGAGGCTGGGGGAGAAAGGAGAGTGTGGATATGGGTTTGTGGAGGAGGCTGGGGGGAAAGGAGAGTGTGGATATGGGTTTGTGGAGGAGGCTGGGGGGAAAGGAGAGTGTGGATATGGGTTTGTGGAGGAGGCTGCGGGGGGAAGGAGAGTGTGGATATGGGTTTGTGGAGGAGGCTGCGGGGGGAAGGAGAGTGTGGATATGGGTTTGTGGAGGAGGCTGGGGGGGGGGAAGGAGAGTGTGGATATGGGTTTGTGGAGGAGGCTGGGGGGTGGGGGGAAGGAGAGTGTGGATATGGGTTTGTGGAGGAGGCTGGGGGAGAAAGGAGAGTGTGGATATGGGTTTGTGGAGGAGGCTGCGGGGGGAAGGAGAGTGTGGATATGGGTTTGTGGAGGAGGCTGGGGGGAAGGAGAGTGTGGATATGGGTTTGTGGAGGAGGCTGGGGGGGGGGGGAAGGAGACTGTGGATATGGGTTTGTGGAGGAGGCTGGGGGCGGGAAGGAGAGTGTGGATATGGGTTTGTGGAGGAGGCTGGGGGCGGGGGAAGGAGACTGTGGATATGGGTTTGTGGAGGAGGCTGGGGGGAAAGGAGAGTGTGGATATAGGTTTGTGGAGGAGGCTGCGGGGGGGGGGAAGGAGAGTGTGGATGTAGGTTTGTGGAGGAGGCTGGGGGGGGGGAAGGAGAGTGTGGATATGGGTTTGTGGAGGAGGCTTGGGGGGGGGAAGGAGAGTGTGGATATGGGTTTGTGGAGGAGGCTGGGGGGGGGGAAGGAGACTGTGGATATGGGTTTGTGGAGGAGGCTGGGGGGGGGGAAGAGTGTGGATATGGGTTTGTGGAGGAGGCTGCGGGGGGAAGGAGAGTGTGGATATGGGTTTGTGGAGGAGGCTGGGGGGGGGGAAGGAGACTGTGGATATGGGTTTGTGGAGGAGGCTGGGGGCGGGAAGGAGAGTGTGGATATGGGTTTGTGGAGGAGGCTGGGGGGAAAGGAGAGTGTGGATGTAGGTTTGTGGAGGAGGCTGGGGGGGGGGAAGGAGAGTGTGGATATGGGTTTGTGGAGGAGGCTGGGGGGAAGGAGAGTGTGGATGTGGGTTTGTGGAGGAGGCTGGGGGGGGGAAGGAGAGTGTGGATATGGGTTTGTGGAGGAGGCTGGGGGCGGGAAGGAGAGTGTGGATATGGGTTTGTGGAGGAGGCTGGGGGGAAAGGAGAGTGTGGATATGGGTTTGTGGAGGAGGCTGGGGGGGGAAGGAGAGTGTGGATATGGGTTTGTGGAGGAGGCTGGGGGCGGGAAGGAGAGTGTGGATATGGGTTTGTGGAGGAGGCTGGGGGGAAAGGAGAGTGTGGATATGGGTTTGTGGAGGAGGCTGGGGGGGGAAGGAGAGTGTGGATATGGGTTTGTGGAGGAGGCTGTGGTGGGGGGAAGGAGAGTGTGGATATGGGTTTGTGGAGGAGGCTGGGGGAGAAAGGAGAGTGTGGATATGGGTTTGTGGAGGAGGCTGCGGGGGGAAGGAGAGTGTGGATATGGGTTTGTGGAGGAGGCTGGGGGGGGGGGAAGGAGAGTGTGGATATGGGTTTGTGGAGGAGGCTGGGGGGTGGGGGGAAGGAGAGTGTGGATATGGGTTTGTGGAGGAGGCTGGGGGGAAAGGAGAGTGTGGATATGGGTTTGTGGAGGAGGCTGCGGGGGGAAGGAGAGTGTGGATATGGGTTTGTGGAGGAGGCTGCGGGGGGAAGGAGAGTGTGGATATGGGTTTGTGGAGGAGGCTGGGGGGAAGGAGAGTGTGGATATGGGTTTGTGGAGGAGGCTGGGGGGGGGGGGAAGGAGACTGTGGATATGGGTTTGTGGAGGAGGCTGGTGGCGGGAAGGAGAGTGTGGATATGGGTTTGTGGAGGAGGCTGGGGGCGGGGGAAGGAGACTGTGGATATGGGTTTGTGGAGGAGGCTGGGGGGAAAGGAGAGTGTGGATATAGGTTTGTGGAGGAGGCTGCGGGGGGGGGGGGGAAGGAGAGTGTGGATGTAGGTTTGTGGAGGAGGCTGGGGGGGGGGAAGGAGAGTGTGGATATGGGTTTGTGGAGGAGGCTGGGGGGGGGGAAGGAGACTGTGGATATGGGTTTGTGGAGGAGGCTGGGGGGGGGAAGAGTGTGGATATGGGTTTGTGGAGGAGGCTGCGGGGGGAAGGAGAGTGTGGATATGGGTTTGTGGAGGAGGCTGGGGGGGGGGGGAAGGAGACTGTGGATATGGGTTTGTGGAGGAGGCTGGGGGCGGGAAGGAGAGTGTGGATATGGGTTTGTGGAGGAGGCTGGGGGCGGGGGAAGGAGACTGTGGATATGGGTTTGTGGAGGAGGCTCGGGGGAAAGGAGAGTGTGGATATAGGTTTGTGGAGGAGGCTGCGGGGGGGGGGGAAGGAGAGTGTGGATGTAGGTTTGTGGAGGAGGCTGGGGGGGGGGAAGGAGAGTGTGGATATGGGTTTGTGGAGGAGGCTGGGGGGAAGGAGAGTGTGGATGTGGGTTTGTGGAGGAGGCTGGGGGGGTGGAAGGAGAGTGTGGATATGGGTTTGTGGAGGAGGCTGGGGGCGGGAAGGAGAGTGTGGATATGGGTTTGTGGAGGAGGCTGGGGGGAAAGGAGAGTGTGGATATGGGTTTGTGGAGGGGGCTGGGGGGGGAAGGAGAGTGTGGATATGGGTTTGTGGAGGAGGCTGGGGGCGGGAAGGAGAGTGTGGATATGGGTTTGTGGAGGAGGCTGGGGGGGGGGGGAAGGAGAGTGTGGATATGGGTTTGTGGAGGAGGCTGGGGGGTGGGGGGAAGGAGAGTGTGGATATGGGTTTGTGGAGGAGGCTGGGGGGAAAGGAGAGTGTGGATATGGGTTTGTGGAGGAGGCTGCGGGGGGAAGGAGAGTGTGGATATGGGTTTGTGGAGGAGGCTGCGGGGGGAAGGAGAGTGTGGATATGGGTTTGTGGAGGAGGCTGGGGGCGGGGGAAGGAGACTGTGGATATGGGTTTGTGGAGGAGGCTGGGGGGAAAGGAGAGTGTGGATATAGGTTTGTGGAGGAGGCTGCGGGGGGGGGGGAAGGAGAGTGTGGATGTAGGTTTGTGGAGGAGGCTGGGGGGGGGGAAGGAGAGTGTGGATATGGGTTTGTGGAGGAGGCTGGGGGGGGGAAGGAGACTGTGGATATGGGTTTGTGGAGGAGGCTGGGGGGGGGGAAGAGTGTGGATATGGGTTTGTGGAGGAGGCTGCGGGGGGAAGGAGAGTGTGGATATGGGTTTGTGGAGGAGGCTGGGGGGGGGGGGGGAAGGAGACTGTGGATATGGGTTTGTGGAGGAGGCTGGGGGCGGGAAGGAGAGTGTGGATATGGGTTTGTGGAGGAGGCTGGGGGCGGGGGAAGGAGACTGTGGATATGGGTTTGTGGAGGAGGCTGGGGGGAAAGGAGAGTGTGGATGTGGGTTTGTGGAGGAGGCTGGGGGGGGGGAAGGAGAGTGTGGATATGGGTTTGTGGAGGAGGCTGGGGGCGGGAAGGAGAGTGTGGATATGGGTTTGTGGAGGAGGCTGGGGGGAAAGGAGAGTGTGGATATGGGTTTGTGGAGGAGGCTGGGGGGGGAAGGAGAGTGTGGATATGGGTTTGTGGAGGAGGCTGGGGGCGGGAAGGAGAGTGTGGATATGGGTTTGTGGAGGAGGCTGGGGGGAAAGGAGAGTGTGGATATGGGTTTGTGGAGGAGGCTGGGGGGGGAAGGAGAGTGTGGATATGGGTTTGTGGAGGAGGCTGGGGGAGGGGGGAAAGGAGAGTGTGGATATGGGTTTGTGGAGGAGGCTGGGGGGAAAGGCGAGTGTGGATATGGGTTTGTGGAGGAGGCTGGGGGGAAAGGAGTGTGGATATTGGTTTGTGGAGGAGGCTGGGGGGGAAAGGAGAGTGTGGATATGGGTTTGTGGAGGAGGCTAGGGGGAAAGGAGAGTGTGGATATGGGTTTGTGGAGGAGGCTGGGGGGGGAAGAAGAGTGTGGATATGGGTTTGTGGAGATGTTGGAGCGGGGGTGGGGGGGGATGGAGAGGAGGCTGGGGGAAGGAGAGTGTGGATATGGGTTTGTGGAGGAGACTGTGGGGGGGGGGAGGAGAGTGTGGATATGGGTTTGTGGAGGAGGCTGGGGGGAAGGAGAGTGTGGATATGGGTTTGTGGAGGAGGCTGGGGGCGGGGAAGGAGACTGTGGATATGGGTTTGTGGAGGAGGCTGGGGTGGGGGGGAGAGTGTGGATATGGGTTTGTGGAGGAGGCTGCGGGGGGAAGGAGAGTGTGGATATGGGTTTGTGGAGGAGGCTGGCGGGGGGGGAAGGAGACTGTGGATATGGGTTTGTGGAGGAGGCTGGGGGCGGGAAGGAGAGTGTGGATATGGGTTTGTGGAGGAGGCTGGGGGGAAGGAGACTGTGGATATGGGTTTGTGGAGGAGGCTGGGGGGAAAGGAGAGTGTGGATATGGGTTTGTGGAGGAGGCTGCGGGGGGGGGGGAAGGAGAGTGTGGATGTAGGTTTGTGGAGGAGGCTGGGGGCGGGAAGGAGAGTGTGGATATGGGTTTGTGGAGGAGGCTGGGGGGAAGGAGACTGTGGATATGGGTTTGTGGAGGAGGCTGGGGGGAAAGGAGAGTGTGGATATGGGTTTGTGGAGGAGGCTGCGGGGGGGGGGGGGAAGGAGAGTGTGGATGTAGGTTTGTGGAGGAGGCTGGGGGGGGGGAAGGAGAGTGTGGATATGGGTTTGTGGAGGAGGCTGGGGGGGAAGGAGAGTGTGGATGTGGGTTTGTGGAGGAGGCTGGGCGGGGGGGAAGGAGAGTGTGGATATGGGTTTGTGGAGGAGGCTGGGGGCGGGAAGGAGAGTGTGGATATGGGTTTGTGGAGGAGGCTGGGGGGAAAGGAGAGTGTGGATATGGGTTTGTGGAGGAGGCTGGGGGGGGGAAGGAGAGTGTGGATATGGGTTTGTGGAGGAGGCTGGGGGCGGGAAGGAGAGTGTGGATATGGGTTTGTGGAGGAGGCTGGGGGGGGAAGGAGAGTGTGGATATGGGTTTGTGGAGGAGGCTGGGGGAGGGGGGAAAGGAGAGTGTGGATATGGGTTTGTGGAGGAGGCTGGGGGGAAAGGAGAGTGTGGATATGGGTTTGTGGAGGAGGCTGGGGGGGGAAGGAGAGTGTGGATATGGGTTTGTGGATGAGGCTGGGGGAGGGGGGAAAGGAGAGTGTGGATATGGGTTTGTGGAGGAGGCTGGGGGGAAAGGCGAGTGTGGATATGGGTTTGTGGAGGAGGCTGGGGGGAAAGGAGAGTGTGGATATTGGTTTGTGGAGGAGGCTGGGGGGCAAAAGAAGAGTGTAGATATGGGTTTGTGGAGGAGGCTAGGGGGGAAAGGAGAGTGTGGATATGGGTTTGTGGAGGAGGCTGTGGGGGGGGGAAGGAGAGTGTGGATATGGGTTTGTGGAGGAGGCTGGGAGGGGAAGGAGAGTGTGGATATGGGTTTGTGGAGGAGGCTGGTGGGGAAGGAGAGTGTGGATATGGGTTTGTGGAGGAGGCTGGGGGGGAAGAGAGTGTGGATATGGGTTTGTGGAGGAGGCTGGGGGGGGGAAGAAGTGTGTGGATATGGGTTTGTGGAGGTGTTGGAGCGGGGGTGGGGGGGGATGGAGAGGAGGCTGGGGGAAGGAGAGTGTGGATATGGGTTTGTGGAGGAGGCTGTGGGGGGGGGAAGGAGAGTGTGGATATGGGTTTGTGGAGGAGGCTGGGAGGGGAAGGAGAGTGTGGATATGGGTTTGTGGAGGAGGCTGGTGGGGAAGGAGAGTGTGGATATGGGTTTGTGGAGGAGGCTGGGGGGGAAGAGAGTGTGGATATGGGTTTGTGGAGGAGGCTGGGAGGGGAAGGAGAGTGTGGATATGGGTTTGTGGAGGAGGCTGGGGGGAAAGGAGTGTGGATATTGGTTTGTGGAGGAGGCTGGGGGGGAAAGGAGAGTGTGGATATGGGTTTGTGGAGGAGGCTAGGGGGAAAGGAGAGTGTGGATATGGGTTTGTGGAGGAGGCTGGGGGGGGAAGAAGAGTGTGGATATGGGTTTGTGGAGATGTTGGAGCGGGGGTGGGGGGGGATGGAGAGGAGGCTGGGGGAAGGAGAGTGTGGATATGGGTTTGTGGAGGAGACTGTGGGGGGGGGGAAGGAGAGTGTGGATATGGGTTTGTGGAGGAGGCTGGGGGGAAGGAGAGTGTGGTTATGGGTTTGTGGAGGAGGCTGGGGGGGGGAAGGAGACTGTGGATATTGGTTTGTGGAGGAGGCTGGGGTGGGGGGGGAGAGTGTGGATATGGGTTTGTGGAGGAGGCTGCGGGGGGAAGGAGAGTGTGGATATGGGTTTGTGGAGGAGGCTGGGGGGGGGGGAAGGAGACTGTGGATATGGGTTTGTGGAGGAGGCTGGGGGCGGGAAGGAGAGTGTGGATATGGGTTTGTGGAGGAGGCTGGGGGGAAGGAGACTGTGGATATGGGTTTGTGGAGGAGGCTGGGGGGAAAGGAGAGTGTGGATATGGGTTTGTGGAGGAGGCTGCGGGGGGGGGGGGGAGGAGAGTGTGGATGTAGGTTTGTGGAGGAGGCTGGGGGCGGGAAGGAGAGTGTGGATATGGGTTTGTGGAGGAGGCTGGGGGGAAGGAGACTGTGGATATGGGTTTGTGGAGGAGGCTGGGGGGAAAGGAGAGTGTGGATATGGGTTTGTGGAGGAGGCTGCGGGGGGGGGGGGAAGGAGAGTGTGGATGTAGGTTTGTGGAGGAGGCTGGGGGGGGGGAAGGAGAGTGTGGATATGGGTTTGTGGAGGAGGCTGGGGGGGAAGGAGAGTGTGGATGTGGGTTTGTGGAGGAGGCTGGGGGGGGGGGAAGGAGAGTGTGGATATGGGTTTGTGGAGGAGGCTGGGGGCGGGAAGGAGAGTGTGGATATGGGTTTGTGGAGGAGGCTGGGGGGAAAGGAGAGTGTGGATATGGGTTTGTGGAGGAGGCTGGGGGGGGGAAGAAGTGTGTGGATATGGGTTTGTGGAGGTGTTGGAGCGGGGGTGGGGGGGATGGAGAGGAGGCTGGGGGAAGGAGAGTGTGGATATGGGTTTGTGGAGGAGGCTGTGGGGGGGGGGAAGGAGAGTGTGGATATGGGTTTGTGGAGGAGGCTGTGGGGGGGGGGGAAGGAGAGTGTGGATATGGGTTTGTGGAGGAGGCTGTGGGGGGGGGAAGGAGAGTGTGGATATGGGTTTGTGGAGGAGGCTGTGGTGGGGGGAAGGAGAGTGTGGATATGGGTTTGTGGAGGAGGCTGGGGGAGAAAGGAGAGTGTGGATATGGGTTTGTGGAGGAGGCTGCGGGGGGAAGGAGAGTGTGGATATGGGTTTGTGGAGGAGGCTGGGGGGAAGGAGAGTGTGGATGTGGGTTTGTGGAGGAGGCTGGGGGGGGGAAGGAGAGTGTGGATATGGGTTTGTGGAGGAGGCTGGGGGGGAAGAGAGTGTGGATATGGGTTTGTGGAGGAGGCTGGGGGGGGGGAAGAAGTGTGTGGATATGGGTTTGTGGAGGTGTTGGAGCGGGGGTGGGGGTGATGGAGAGGAGGCTGGGGGAAGGAGAGTGTGGATATGGGTTTGTGGAGGAGGCTGGGGGGGCAAGAGAGTGTGGATATGGGTTTGTGGAGGAGGCTGGGGGGGGGAAGAAGTGTGTGGATATGGGTTTGTGGAGGTGTTGGAGCGGGGGTGGGGGGGATGGAGAGGAGGCTGGGGGAAGGAGAGTGTGGATATGGGTTTGTGGAGGAGGCTGTGGTGGGGGGAAGGAGAGTGTGGATATGGGTTTGTGGAGGAGGCTGGGGGAGAAAGGAGAGTGTGGATATGGGTTTGTGGAGGAGGCTGCGGGGGGAAGGAGAGTGTGGATATGGGTTTGTGGAGGAGGCTGGGGGGAAGGAGAGTGTGGATGTGGGTTTGTGGAGGAGGCTGGGGGGGGGAAGGAGAGTGTGGATATGGGTTTGCGGAGGAGGCTGGGGGCGGGAAGGAGAGTGTGGATATGGGTTTGTGGAGGAGGCTGGGGGGAAAGGAGAGTGTGGAGATGGGTTTGTGGAGGAGGCTGGGGGGGGAAGGAGAGTGTGGATATGGGTTTGTGGAGGAGGCTGTGGGGGGGGGGAAGGAGAGTGTGGATATGGGTTTGTGGAGGAGGCTGTGGGGGGGGGAAGGAGAGTGTGGATATGGGTTTGTGGAGGAGGCTGTAGGGGGGCGAAGGAGAGTGTGGATATGGGTTTGTGGAGGAGGCTGTGGTGGGGGGAAGGAGAGTGTGGATATGGGTTTGTGGAGGAGGCTGGGGGAGAAAGGAGAGTGTGGATATGGGTTTGTGGAGGAGGCTGCGGGGGGAAGGAGAGTGTGGATATGGGTTTGTGGAGGAGGCTGGGGGGAAGGAGAGTGTGGATGTGGGTTTGTGGAGGAGGCTGGGGGGGGGGAAGGAAAGTGTGGATACGGGTTTGTGGAAGAGGCTGGGAGCGGGAAGGAGAGTGTGGATATGGGTTTGTGGAGGAGGCTGGGGGGAAAGGAGAGTGTGGATCTGGGTTTGTGGAGGAGGCTGGGGGGGGAAGGAGAGTGTGGATATGGGTTTGTGGAGGAGGCTGGGGGCGGGAAGCAGAGTGTGGATATGGGTTTGTGGAGGAGGCTGGGGGGAAAGGAGAGTGTGGATATGGGTTTGTGGAGGAGGCTGGGGGGGGGAAGGAGAGTGTGGATATGGGTTTGTGGAGGAGGCTGGGGGAGGGGGGAAAGGAGAGTGTGGATATGGGTTTGTGGAGGAGGCTGGGGGGAAAGGCGAGTGTGGATATGGGTTTGTGGAGGAGGCTGGGGGGAAAGGAGAGTGTGGATATGGGTTTGTGGAGGAGGCTGGGGGGGAAAGGAGAGTGTCGATATGGGTTTGTGGAGGAGGCTAGGGGGGAAAGGAGAGTGTGGATATGGGTTTGTGGAGGAGGCTGGGGGGGGAAGAAGAGTGTGGATATGGGTTTGTGGAGATGTTGGAGCGGGGGTGGGGGGGGATGGAGAGGAGGCTGGGGGAAGGAGAGTGTGGATATGGGTTTGTGGAGGAGGCTGTGGGGGGGGGGGAAGGAGAGTGTGGATATGGGTTTGTGGAGGAGGCTGGGAGGGGAAGGAGAGTGTGGATATGGGTTTGTGGAGAAGGCTGGTGGGGAAGGAGAGTGTGGATATGGGTTTGTGGAGGAGGCTGGTGGGGGAAGAGAGTGTGGATATGGGTTTGTGGAGGAGGCTGGGGGGGGGAAGAGAGTGTGGATATGGGTTTGTGGAGGAGGCTGGGGGGGGAAGAAGTGTGTGGATATGGGTTTGTGGAGGTGTTGGAGCGGGGGTTGGGGGGATGGAGAGGAGGCTGGGGGAAGGAGAGTGTGGATATGGGTTTGTGGAGGAGGCTGGGGGGGGGAAGAGAGTGTGGATATGGATTTGTGGAGGAGGCTGGGTGGGGGGAAGAAGTGTGTGGATATGGGTTTGTGGAGGTGTTGGAGCGGGGGTGGGGGGGGGATGGAGAGGAGGCTGGGGAAGGAGAGTGTGGATATGGGTTTGTGGAGGAGGCTGTGGGGGGGGGAAGGAGAGTGTGGATATGGGTTTGTGGAGGAGGCTGTGGGGGGGGGGAAGGAGAGTGTGGATATGGGTTTGTGGAGGAGGCTGTGGTGGGGGGAAGGAGAGTGTGGATATGGGTTTGTGGAGGAGGCTGGGGGGGGGAAGGAGAGTGTGGATACGGGTTTGTGGAGGAGGCTGGGGGGAAGGAGAGTGTGGATATGGGTTTGTGGAGGAGGCTGGGGGGGGAAGTGAGTGTGGATATGGGTTTGTGGAGGAGGCTGTGGGGGGAAGGAGAGTGTGGATATGGGTTTGTGGAGGAGGCTGCGGGGGGAAGGAGAGTGTGGATATGGGTTTGTGGAGGAGGCTGCGGGGGGAAGGAGAGTGTGGATATGGGTTTGTGGAGGAGGCTGGGGGGAAAGGAGAGTGTGGATATTGGTTTGTGGAGGAGGCTGGGGGGGAAAGGAGAGTGTAGATATGGGTTTGTGGGGGACGCTAGGGGGGAAAGGAGAGTGTGGATATGGGTTTGTGGAGGAGGCTGTGGGGGGGGGGAAGGAGAGTGTGGATATGGGTTTGTGGAGATGTGGGAGCGGGGGTGGGGGGGGATGGAGAGGAGGCTGGGGGAAGGAGAGTGTGGATATGGGTTTGTGGAGGAGGCTGTGGGGGGGGGGAAGGAGAGTGTGGATATGGGTTTGTGGAGGAGGCTGGGAGGGGAAGGAGAGTGTGGATATGGGTTTGTGGAGGAGGCTGGTGGGGAAGGAGAGTGTGGATATGGGTTTGTGGAGGAGGCTGGTGGGGGGTAGGAGAGTGTGGATATGGGTTTGTGGAGGAGGCTGGGGGGGAAGAGAGTGTGGATATGGGTTTGTGGAGGAGGCTGGGGGGGGAAGAAGTGTGTGGATATGGGTTTGTGGAGGTGTTGGAGCGGGGGTGGGGGGGATGGAGAGGAGGCTGGGGGAAGGAGAGTGTGGATATGGGTTTGTGGAGGAGGCTGGGGGGGCAAGAGAGTGTGGATATGGGTTTGTGGAGGAGGCTGGGGGGGGGAAGAAGTGTGTGGATATGGGTTTGTGGAGGTGTTGGAGCGGGGGTGGCGGGGATGGAGAGGAGGCTGGGGGAAGGAGAGTGTGGATATGGGTTTGTGGAGGAGGCTGTGGGGGGGGGGAGGAGAGTGTGGATATGGGTTTGTGGAGGAGGCTGTGGGGGGGGGAAGGAGAGTGTGGATATGGGTTTGTGGAGGAGGCTGTGGCGGGGGGAAGGAGAGTGTGGATATGGGTTTGTGGAGGAGGCTGTGGTGGGGGGAAGGAGAGTGTGGATATGGGTTTGTGGAGGAGGCTGGGGGAGAAAGGAGAGTGTGGATATGGGTTTGTGGAGGAGGCTGCGGGGGGAAGGAGAGTGTGGATATGGGTTTGTGGAGGAGGCTGGGGGGAAGGAGAGTGTGGATGTGGGTTTGTGGAGGAGGCTGGGGGGGGGAAGGAGAGTGTGGATATGGGTTTGTGGAGGAGGCTGGGGTAGGGAAGGAGAGTGTGGATATGGGTTTGTGGAGGAGGCTGGGGGAAAGGAGAGTGTGGATATGGGTTTGTGGAGGAGGCTGGGGGGGGAAGGAGAGTGTGGATATGGGTTTGTGGAGGAGGCTGTGGGGGGGGTGAAGGAGAGTGTGGATATGGATTTGTGGAGGAGGCTGTGGCGGGGGGAAGGAGAGTGTGGATATGGGTTTGTGGAGGAGGCTGTCGGGGGGGGAAGGAGAGTGTGGATATGGGTTTGTGGAGGAGGCTGTGGTGGGGGGAAGGAGAGTGTGGATATGGGTTTGTGGAGGAGGCTGGGGGAGAAAGGAGAGTGTGGATATGGGTTTGTGGAGGAGGCTGCGGGGGGAAGGAGAGTGTGGATATGGGTTTGTGGAGGAGGCTGGGGGGAAGGAGAGTGTGGATGTGGGTTTGTGGAGGAGGCTGGGGGGGGAAGGAAAGTGTGGATACGGGTTTGTGGAGGAGGCTGGGAGCGGGAAGGAGAGTGTGGATATGGGTTTGTGGAGGAGGCTGGGGGGAAAGGAGAGTGTGGATATGGGTTTGTGGAGGAGGCTGGGGGGGGAAGGAGAGTGTGGATATGGGTTTGTGGAGGAGGCTGGGGGCGGGAAGCAGAGTGTGGATATGGGTTTGTGGAGGAGGCTGGGGGGAAAGGAGAGTGTGGATATGGGTTTGTGGAGGAGGCTGGGGGGGGAAGGAGAGTGTGGATATGGGTTTGTGGAGGAGGCTGGGGGAGGGGGGAAAGGAGAGTGTGGATATGGGTTTGTGGAGGAGGCTGGGGGGAAAGGCGAGTGTGGATATGGGTTTGTGGAGGAGGCTGGGGGGAAAGGAGAGTGTGGATATGGGTTTGTGGAGGAGGCTGGGGGGGAAAGGAGAGTGTCGATATGGGTTTGTGGAGGAGGCTAGGGGGGAAAGGAGAGTGTGGATATGGGTTTGTGGAGGAGGCTGGGGGGGGAAGAAGAGTGTGGATATGGGTTTGTGGAGATGTTGGAGCGGGGGTGGGGGGGGATGGAGAGGAGGCTGGGGGAAGGAGAGTGTGGATATGGGTTTGTGGAGGAGGCTGTGGGGGGGGGGGAAGGAGAGTGTGGATATGGGTTTGTGGAGGAGGCTGGGAGGGGAAGGAGAGTGTGGATATGGGTTTGTGGAGAAGGCTGGTGGGGAAGGAGAGTGTGGATATGGGTTTGTGGAGGAGGCTGGTGGGGGAAGAGAGTGTGGATATGGGTTTGTGGAGGAGGCTGGGGGGGGGGAAGAGAGTGTGGATATGGGTTTGTGGAGGAGGCTGGGGGGGGAAGAAGTGTGTGGATATGGGTTTGTGGAGGTGTTGGAGCGGGGGTTGGGGGGATGGAGAGGAGGCTGGGGGAAGGAGAGTGTGGATATGGGTTTGTGGAGGAGGCTGGGGGGGGAAGAGAGTGTGGATATGGGTTTGTGGAGGAGGCTGGGGGGGGGAAGAAGTGTGTGGATATGGGTTTGTGGAGGTGTTGGAGCGGGGGTGGGGGGGGATGGAGAGGAGGCTGGGGGAAGGAGAGTGTGGATATGGGTTTGTGGAGGAGGCTGTGGGGGGGGGGAAGGAGAGTGTGGATATGGGTTTGTGGAGGAGGCTGTGGGGGGGGGAAGGAGAGTGTGGATATGGGTTTGTGGAGGAGGCTGTGGTGGGGGGAAGGAGAGTGTGGATATGGGTTTGTGGAGGAGGCTGGGGGGGGGGAAGGAGAGTGTGGATATGGGTTTGTGGAGGAGGCTGGGGGGAAGGAGAGTGTGGATATGGGTTTGTGGAGGAGGCTGGGGGGGGAAGAGAGTGTGGATATGGGTTTGTGGAGGAGGCTGTGGGGGGAAGGAGAGTGTGGATATGGGTTTGTGGAGGAGGCTGCGGGGGGAAGGAGAGTGTGGATATGGGTTTGTGGAGGAGGCTGCGGGGGGAAGGAGAGTGTGGATGTGGGTTTGTGGAGGATGCTGCGGGGGGAAGGAGAGTGTGGATATGGGTTTGTGGAGGTGTTGGGGCGGGGGGGTGGTGCAAGCTGATAGAAGGAGGCCATTTTGGAGCTGGGTTGCAGTGATAACAACATCTTGCATTTTTATAACACCTGTAACGTAGCATAACGTCCCAAGGCGCTTCACAGGAGCAGAAATCTGACAACTTAAGACCGAGCCACATCAGGACAGGTGTTGAAAAGTCTGGTCAAAGAGGTAGGTTTTAAGGAGCGTCTTAAAGGAGGAGAGAGGGGGAGAGGTTTAGGGAGGGAATTCCAGAGCTAGGGGCCGAGGGAGCTGAAGGCCCGGCCGCCAATGGCGGAGCGATTAAAATCGGGGGATGGGCAAGAGGCCAGAATTGGAGGAGCGCAGAGATCTGGGAGGGTTGTAGGACTGGAGGAGGTTACAGAGATAGGGAGGCGGGGGGCGAGGCCATGGAGGGATTGGAAAACATGGATGAGAACTTAAAATCGAGGCGTCCCCGGACCGGGAGCCGATGTCGGTCCAGCGAGCACAGTGGGTGATGGGAGAACGGGACTTGGTGCGAGTTAGGATACGGGGGGCAGCAGAGCTCAGGATGAGCTCCAGTCTGTAAGACGCTGGCGTCCTGCTGCTCACCTACCTGCCCGTGTTCTTCGGTTCCAGCCTGGGGGTGCGGCCCCAGGGGGCCTGGGCCAGGGCGCTGCCCGGCCTCGCCAGCATGACGTGCTCCTTGGGCGAGCAGGTTCTGTCCACCAGCTCGGTGCTGCTGACCTCCAGCCCCTTGATGAGGACCCCCGCCACGCTGCCTCCGCGCGCCGGCCCGCCGAGGGCTCGCTGGCCCCAGCCGCAGTCGGGTTCCGCCTGGCGGGCCAGCTCGAAGCTCTGGGCCTTCCTCAGCGTCCTCCGGGAGCCCTGGCCCCGGGCCGGGGAGCTCCCGGGGCCAAGGCCCGTCCCTCGGACGTCGGGGGTGGAGGCGTGGACGGGGGAGAAGGCCCCAAGGAGGTCGGGGCGCTGGGGGGGGCGCCTGGCCGGGAGGAGGTCCGCAGGATCTTCGTCGTCGTCTTCAGAGGCCTCCGAAGCCAGGGAGAGGGCCGAGAGTCCCGCCGCCGTCCACTCCTTCCGGTCGGGGGGCCCGCTGCTGCTTAGAGAGGTCATACTGAGGGAGGGGGTCACCACAGCGTTGGAGGGCCGAGGCTCCCTCCGCTCCAAACACGGCGTCCGACTGCCCCCGTGGCCCGCCGCGCCCTCAGGCACCTTCCTGCGGCCGGTCCCCAGGGCGGCGGCCATTTTGCGAGCCGCTGCCGACTTGGTCTCCTGGCACTTGGCCCAACAGAAGGTCCACTGATCCAGGCACCACTGCTCCCCCAGCTCCTCCGCCAGCTGGCGCATCTCCCGGAACCGGGACTCGGGGATCTCCGGGTGACGCTGAGAGTAGCTCTCCAGGCTGGCGATGACCGCCTCGCAGTGCCCGGGGGATAGGCACTGCTCCATGCTTATGCAGGCCAAATTCCGGATGCCCCCTAACGCCCAGTTGTACGCCTGTGGGAGTTACAAAAAAACCCCAAAATAATACAGGAAGATTCTTTGTCCTGTAAAAGGGAACGATTCACTCCTGTCTGGTACTGTATGGTTTTAACATTCCTTTGTGACCCCTCCCCAAATGACTGTATCTCTACCGATGTTAATCCCTCTCCCTCACACTGTCACTCAGTAACCCCTCTCCCCCAGCGCCCTGTGTTACTGACTGTATTTCTACCGATGTTAATCCCTCTCCCTCACACTGTCACTCAGTAACCCCTCTCCCCCAGTGCCCTGTGTTACTGACTGTATCTCTGCTGATGTTAATCCCTCTCCCTCACACTGTCACTCAGTAACCCCTCTCCCCCCAGCGCCCTGTGTTACTGACTGTATCTCTACTGATGTTAATCCCTCTCCCTCACACTGTCACTCAGTAACCCCTCTCCCCCCAGCGCCCTGTGTTACTGACTGTATCTCTACTGATGTTAATCCCTCTCCCTCACACTGTCACTCAGTAACCCCTCTCCCCCCAGCGCCCTGTGTTACTGACTGTATCTCTACTGATGTTAATCCCTCTCCCTCACACTGTCACTCAGTAACCCCTCTCCCCCCAGCACCCTGTGTTACTGACTGTATCTCTACTGATGTTAATCCCTCTCCCTCACACTGTCACTCAGTAACCCCTCTCCCCCAGCGCCCTGTGTTACTGACTGTATCTCTACTGATGTTAATCCCTCTCCCTCACACTGTCACTCAGTAACCCCTCTCCCCCCAGCGCCCTGTGTTACTGACTGTATCTCTACTGATGTTAATCCCTCTCCCTCACACTGTCACTCAGTAACCCCTCTCCCCCCAGCACCCTGTGTTACTGACTGTATCTCTACTGATGTTAATCCCTCTCCCTCACACTGTCACTCAGTAACCCCTCTCCCCCAGCGCCCTGTGTTACTGACTGTATCTCTACTGATGTTAATCCCTCTCCCTCACACTGTCACTCAGTAACCCCTCTCCCCCAGCGCCCTGTGTTACTGACTGTATCTCTACTGATGTTAATCCCTCTCCCTCACACTGTCACTCAGTAACCCCTCTCCCCCCAGCGCCCTGTGTTACTGACTGTATCTCTACTGATGTTAATCCCTCTCCCTCACACTGTCACTCAGTAACCCCTCTCCCCCCAGCGCCCTGTGTTACTGACTGTATCTCTACTGATGTTAATCCCTCTCCCTCACACTGTCACTCAGTCGCCCCTCCCAGTGCCCTGTGCTGAGCTGCTCTCTTTACAATGGATCTTGATGCTGTTAACGACCGTCCTCGTTTAAAAGGGGTCCCCCGATTCTGAACCCCTCCTCTTTGGTTCACCGCACCCCCCACCCCTCCCCACTCCCTGGAATCTTACCGTCTTGAAGAACTCCTGGAGGCGGATGGTCCTGTCGATGGTGAGTCGACACCGCTCTGCTTGCCGGGTGAAGTCCGCCAGCTGTGACCTGTAGCCCCGCAGCTTGTCGGTGAAAGGCTGCAGCTGCGGGGAGACGGCGGACTCCCAGCGCTCCACGTGCCGGAGAAGCCCCTGTCCTTTCTGGCAGTATTCCTGATCGATTCGAGGTGGCGGGGCGGGCGGAGGAGGAGGAGGGGGGGGTGGCGGTGGGAGAGAAAAGCAAATGTTCAGTGTGAACCGCGGAAGCTTTTCCTTTGAAGAATCGTCTCACAACAACTCGCATTGATACGCCGCCTTTAATCTGGAAAAATAAACATCGCTCGGCGATCCGCAGAGACTTGAGGGAACGCCGGGCCGAAGGAGGGGATTTCAGGAGGTGGTGGGTGACAGAAAGCTCAGTCGAAGAGCGGGCTTTGACCGGAGGTCTCGAAATGAGGTGAGGTGTCATTTTTTTTTTTGTCTGATTGCCCTCGTGGCAACCCCACCTCGAGGGAGCAGGGGTCCAGCAAGCGACTGGTCCCCGGGCCGTGCTGAGACGAGATCGGCAACAACAACAACTTGCATTTATATAGCGCCTTTAATGGAGTAAAAATGTCTCCAAGGCGCTTCACAGGAGCGTAAATCAGACAAAAAAAAATGACACTGAGCCGCATCAGGAGATATTAGGACAGGTGACCAAAAGCTCGGTCAAAGAGGTAGGTTTTAAGGAGGGGTCTTAAAGGAGGAGAGAGAGGGGGGAGAGGTTTAGGGAGGGAATTCCAGAGCTTGGGGCCCAGGCAGCTGAAGGCACGGCCGCCAATGGCGGAGCGATTAAAATCGGGGTGGGCAAGAGGCCAGAATTGGAGGAGCGCAGAGATCTGGGAGGGTTGTCGGGCTGGAGGAGGTTACAGAGATGGGGAGGTGGGAGAGGCCACGGAGGGATTGGAAAACAAGGATGAGAATTTTAAAATCGAGGTGTTCCCGGACCGGGAGCCGATGTAGGTCCAGCGAGCACAGTGGGGTGATGGGTGAACGGGACTCGCTGCGAGTTAGGATACGGGGGGCAGCAGAGTTTTGGATGAGCTCAAGATTACGGAGGGTGGAAGATGGGAGGCCGGCCAGGAGAGCATTGGAATAGTCCAGTCTGGAGGTAACAAAGACACGGATGAGGGTTTCAGCAGCAGATGTGCTGAGGTAATGGGGATGTTACAGAGGTAGAAGAGGGATATACCTCCCTGTACGCAGGATACCTTCAGCCAAGAGTTTGCCCAATAAAGAAATCACAACCAGCCCCAGACAGAGGGCTCCTCTCTCTCTCTCTGATGGGGGCGTCAGCGGGTCAGACGCCGACCTTTCACCCTTGGGGACCTGGGGTCAAGTCCAGCCCCAGACAGAGGGGATGAAGGGCTCCTCGTTCTGATGGATTCTCGTGTAATGAGTGTGAGACGGCCTCCCTTTACCTTCAGTCTCAGAAAAACATCCTCTCCTACACGTGACTTTCCTCTTTCACTACAAAGCATCCTCGTCCTCTCTAATTGAGGATGTGAGTTCGGCACCGCTGAGGGCATAGGCCTTCACGAGCCAGGACCGTGTCTTCGCCTGCGTCCTTACCCGGATATGATGAGAGACCGTTCACTTCACATCCCAAAGAGCCCATGGATTACTGTTTGAAATGGAGCTGCTGTACTTATGTAGGCTTATCTGGCAGCCATTTTGTGCACAGCCAGATCCCACAAACAGCAATAAGATGTATAACTGGTTAATCTGTTTTTCTTAAGGTGGGGGGGTGTTGGTGGGGGGATAAATATTGGCCCTAGGACACCAGGGAGAACTCCAACACTTCTTCCAAAAGTGGCCGTGGGACCTGAGAGGGGCAGGTGGGGCCCCGGTTTTATTGTCTCATCCGAAAGATGGCCCCTCTGACAGTGCGGCGCTCCCTCAGTACTGCCCCTCTAACAGTGCGGCGCTCCCTCAGTACTGCCCCTCTGACAGTGCGGCGCTCCCTCAGTACTGACCCTCCGACAGTGCGGCGCTCCCTCAGTACTGCCCCTCTGACAGTGCGGCGCTCCCTCAGTACTGCCCCTCTGACAGTGCGGCGCTCCCTCAGTACTGACCCTCCGACAGTGCGGCGCTCCCTCAGTACTGCCCCTCCGACAGTGCGGCGCTCCCTCAGTACCGACCCTCCGACAGTGCGGCGTCCCTCAGTACTGACCCTCCGACAGTGCGGCGCTCCCTCAGTACCGGCACCGGGTGTGTCGACCCTGGATTACGGGGCTCGAGTCTCTGGAGTGGGGACTCGAACCCATGACCATCTGACTCAGAGGTGGGGCGTGGGGGGGAAGGGGATGAGTGAGACTGACTGAGCCAAGCTGACACAGCCAAGCTGACTGGCTGCAGATGCCTCAGTAGCTCGGTTTGGATGGGGTTTGAGTGTTGCCGCACACACAGGTGGCCAAGGAAAGAATGCAGAGCGCGTTAAGCGTTCGCCAGTGATAGCTTCTCGCCTCGTCCACTTACCAGTGCCGTGTGGTTGAAGTCTCGAAACTCCTGCTGTCTCTGCCGGAGAGCGGGGAGCGAGTCTCCCACTGCCTCACTCTTCTCCAGCTGTGGTTGCCCCACGTTTCTGAACCAGTCACTCACCTGGGAGGTAAAACATGAAAGGAACAGGCCTGATTCAAGTCAAGAGAAAAATTTTGTGTGTGTGTACACGTCTTTGTATGTGCATGTCTGTTGTGTGTGTGCACGTGTGTGTGTGCGCACATCCGTTTACAAAATTGTACACGTCCGTTTCTGTGTACACAAGTCTGTTTGTGAATGTAAAGTCTGTCTGTGCGTTTACAAGTCTGTTTGTGTGTGTACAAGTCTGTGTGCACAGGTGTTTGTGTGTGAGCGTGCACGTGTACCTATAGATCACTGGTTATTTCTATAATCTATAGATCACATCCCATTCTATGCCCTATAGATTCCTGACTAGATCTTTATTCTATAGATTGTCCAGCTCTGAGACCTATAGATTTCTGACTAGATCTTTATTCTATAGATTGTCCAGCTCTGAGACCTATAGATTCCTGACTAGATCTTTATTCTATCGATTGTCCAGCTCTGAGACCTATAGATTCCTGACTAGATCTTTATTCTATCGATTGTCCAGCTCTGAGACCTATAGATTCCTGACTAGATCTTTATTCTATCGATTGTCCAGCTGAGACCTATAGATTCCTGACTAGATCTTTATTCTATAGATTGTCCAGCTCTGAGACCTATAGATTCCTGACTAGATCTTTATTCTATCGATTGTCCAGCTCTGAGACCTATAGATTCCTGACTAGATCTTTATTCTATCGATTGTCCAGCTCTGAGACCTGTAGATTCCTGACTAGATCTTTATTCTATAGATTGTCCAGCTCTGAGACCTGTAGATTCCTGACTAGATCTTTATTCTACAGATTGTCCAGCTCTGAGACCTGTAGATTCCTGACTAGATCTTTATTCTATAGATTGTCCAGCTCTGAGACCTGTAGATTCCTGACTAGATCTTTATTCTATAGATTGTCCAGCTCTGAGACCTGTAGATTCCTGACTAGATCTTTATTCTATCGATTGTCCAGCTCTGAGACCTGTAGATTCCTGACTAGATCTTTATTCTATCGATTGTCCAGCTCTGAGACCTGTAGATTCCTGACTAGATCTTTATTCTATAGATTGTCCAGCTCTGAGACCTGTAGATTCCTGACTAGATCTTTATTCTACAGATTGTCCAGCTCTGAGACCTGTAGATTCCTGACTAGATCTTTATTCTACAGATTGTCCAGCTCTGAGACCTGTAGATTCCTGACTAGATCTTTATTCTATCGATTGTCCAGCTCTGAGACCTGTAGATTCCTGACTAGATCTTTATTCTATAGATTGTCCAGCTCTGAGACCTGTAGATTCCTGACTAGATCTTTATTCTATAGATTGTCCAGCTCTGAGACCTGTAGATTCCTGACTAGATCTTTATTCTATAGATTGTCCAGCTCTGAGACCTGTAGATTCCTGACTAGATCTTTATTCTATAGATTGTCCAGCTCTGAGACCTGTAGATTCCTGACTAGATCTTTATTCTATAGATTGTCCAGCTCTGAGACCTGTAGATTCCTGACTAGATCTTTATTCTATAGATTGTCCAGCTCTGAGACCTGTAGATTCCTGACTAGATCTTTATTCTATAGATTGTCCAGCTCTGAGACCTGTAGATTCCTGACTAGATCTTTATTCTACAGATTGTCCAGCTCTGAGACCTATAGATTCCTGACTAGATCTTTATTCTATCGATTGTCCAGCTCTGAGACCTGTAGATTCCTGACTAGATCTTTATTCTATAGATTGTCCAGCTCTGAGACCTGTAGATTCCTGACTAGATCTTTATTCTATAGATTGTCCAGCTCTGAGACCTGTAGATTCCTGACTAGATCTTTATTCTATCGATTGTCCAGCTCTGAGACCTATAGATTCCTGACTAGATCTTTATTCTATAGATTGTCCAGCTCTGAGACCTGTAGATTCCTGACTAGATCTTTATTCTATAGATTGTCCAGCTCTGAGACCTGTAGATTCCTGACTAGATCTTTATTCTATCGATTGTCCAGCTCTGAGACCTATAGATTCCTGACTAGATCTTTATTCTATCGATTGTCCAGCTCTGAGACCTGTAGATTCCTGACTAGATCTTTATTCTACAGATTGTCCAGCTCTGAGACCTATAGATTTCTGACTAGATCTTTATTCTACAGATTGTCCAGCTCTGAGACCTATAGATTTCTGACTAGATCTTTATTCTACAGATTGTCCAGCTCTGAGACCTGTAGATTCCTGACTAGATCTTTATTCTATAGATTGTCCAGCTCTGAGACCTGTAGATTCCTGACTAGATCTTTATTCTACAGATTGTCCAGCTCTGAGACCTGTAGATTCCTGACTAGATCTTTATTCTACAGATTGTCCAGCTCTGAGACCTGTAGATTCCTGACTAGATCTTTATTCTATCGATTGTCCAGCTCTGAGACCTGTAGATTCCTGACTAGATCTTTATTCTATAGATTGTCCAGCTCTGAGACCTGTAGATTCCTGACTAGATCTTTATTCTATAGATTGTCCAGCTCTGAGACCTGTAGATTCCTGACTAGATCTTTATTCTATAGATTGTCCAGCTCTGAGACCTGTAGATTCCTGACTAGATCTTTATTCTATAGATTGTCCAGCTCTGAGACCTGTAGATTCCTGACTAGATCTTTATTCTATAGATTGTCCAGCTCTGAGACCTGTAGATTCCTGACTAGATCTGCATTCTATAGATTATCGTCCAGCTCTTCATCCTACAGATTCCTGGCTAGATCTGTATTCTATGGATTATTGTCCAGCGGTGTGTCCTATGGATTTGTGACTAGATCCATATGTGGTGGATTATTGTCCATCTCTATAGGTTCCTGGCTCGATCTGAATTCTATAGATTATGGTCCGGCTCTGCGTCCTATAGATTTCTGACTGACTCTGCATTCTGCACATTATTGTCTAATTCCTGACTAGATCCATGTCCTATTGATCACGTCCATTGCTTTATCCCGTGGATTCTGCATGCTATAAATCGTTGCCCGAAACTGTATCCTTTAGAGTACGAGCTGGCTACATAGCCATTAGATTCCTGGTCAGCTCAGTTTGCTATAGATTGTCTGGAAGGAAAAAAGACCTTGCATTTATACAAAGTACTTTTTCAAGTGTAGTCACTGTAGTGATGTAGGGAAACACAGCAGCCAATTTACGCACAGCAAGATCCCACAAACAACAAAGAGATAATGACCAGATAATCTGCTTTAGTTGTGTTGGTTGAGGGATAAATATTGGCTCCAGGACACCGGGGAGAACTCCCCCCTGGCTGTGGGATCTTTTAGGTCCACCTGAGAGGGCAGGCGGGGCCCTTGGTTTAACATCTCATCTAAAAGACGACCCCTCTGACAGTGCAGCGCTCCCTCAGTACTGACCCTCTGACAGTGCGGCGCTCCCTCAGTACCGCCCCTCCGACAGTGCGGCGCTCCCTCAGTACCGCCCCTCCGACAGTGCGGCACTCCCTCAGTACTGACCCTCCGACAGTGCGGCGCTCCCTCAGTACAGCCCCTCCGACAGTGCGGCGCTCCCTCAGTCCTGACCCTCCGACAGTGCGGTGCTCCCTCAGTACTGACCCTCCGACAGTGCGGTGCTCCCTCAGTACTGACCCTCCCACAGTGCGGCGCTCCCTCAGTACTGACCCTCTGACAGCGCAGCGCTCCCTCAGTACTGCCCCTCCGACAGTGCGGCGCTCCCTCAGTCCTGACCCTCCGACAGTGCGGCGCTCCCTCAGTACTGCCCCTCCGACAGTGCGGCGCTCCCTCAGTACTGACCCTCCGACAGTGCGGCGCTCCCTCAGTCCTGACCCTCCGACAGTGCGGCGCTCCCTCAGTCCTGACCCTCCGACAGTGCGGCACTCCCTCAGTACTGGCATCGGGAGTGTTGGCCTGGATTGTGAGGCTCAAGTCTCTGGAGTGGGGGCTCGAACCCACGACCTTCTGACTCAGAGGCGAGTGTGAGACCCACTGAGGCCCGGTTTCCTAGCTCTGTATCCTATAGAATCCTAGTCAGAATCCTGCTTCAAATCAGTAAATCCCGATCTGGCCGGCGGGGTAGTCTACACCCCTGGGGTCTCCCTACCTTTCTCCGCCACATTCCTGGGCCACGGAAGCCTACTCCTCCTTGCCAGCCTTTCCATGCATTCCTTCCCCTCTGCTATTGCTGAACATTTTACACCTCCTTGGACACATCTTTTGTTTCTTTAATTGTTCCACTCCCATCCTCTTTTGTCTTGCACCATCATCCCTTTTGTCATTGAATCTCTTCTGCCCTCCATTCGATCACAGACCTTCCCCTTTGTTCTTTCCTTCCACCCCCTTTTCCCTGGCTCCATACTTACTTAAAGATTGTAAACAATTTTACAACACCAAGTTATAGTCCAGCAATTTTATTTTAAATTCACAAGCTTTCGGAGGCTACCTCCTTCCTCAGGTGAACGATGTGGAAATCGTTTCCACATCGTTCACCTGAGGAAGGAGGTAGCCTCCGAAAGCTTGTGAATTTAAAATAAAATTGCTGGACTATAACTTGGTGTTGTAAAATTGTTTACAATTGTCAACCCCAGTCCATCACCGGCATCTCCACATCATACTTAAAGATTGGTGGCGTTGTAAGCATTGTAGATGAAAACATAAAATTACAAAGGGATATTGATAGATTAGGTGAATGGGCAAAACCGTGGCAAATGGAATTCAATGTAGGCAAATGTGAGGTCATCCACTTTGGATCAAAAAAGGATAGAACAGGGTACTTTCTAAATGGTAAAAAGTTAAAAACAGTGGATGTCCAAAGGGACTGAGGGGTTCAGGTACATAGATCATTGAAGTGTCATGAACAGGTGCAGAAAATAATCAAGAAGGCTAATGGAATGCTGGCCTTTATATCTAGAGGACTAGAGTACAAGGGGGCAGAAGTTATGCTGCAGCTATACAAAACCCTGGTTAGACCGCATCTGAAGTACTGTGAACAGTTCTGGGCACCGCACCTTCGGAAGGACATATTGGCCTTGGAGGGAGTGCAGCGTAGGTTTACTAGAATAATACCCGGACTTCAAGGATTAAGTTACGAGGAGAGATTACACAAATTGGGGTTGTATTCTCTCGAGTTTCGAAGGTTAAGGGGTGATCTGATCGAAGTTTATAAGATATTAAGGGGAACGGATAGGGTGGATGGAGAGAAACTATTTCCGCTGGTTGGGGATTCTAGGAGTAGGGGGCACAGTCTAAAAATTAGAGCCAGACCTTTTAGGAGCGAGATTAGAAAACATTTCTGCACCCAAAGGGTGGTAGAAGTTTGGAACTCTCTTCCGCAAACGGCAATTGATACGAGCTCAATTGCTAAATTTAAATCTGAGATCGATAGCTTCTTGGCAACTAAAGGTATTAAGGGATATGGGCCAAAGGCAGGTATATGGAGCTAGATCACAGATCAGCCATGGTCTTATCAAATGGCAGAGCAGGCACGAGGGGCTGAATGGCCTCCTCCTGCTTCTATGTTCCTAAAACTGTTATGTGGGAACAGGAGGAGTCCATTCAGCCCCTCGGGCCTGTTACACAGGAACAGGAGGAGGCCATTCAGTCCCTTGGGGCCTGTTACACAGGAACAGGAGGAGGCCATTCAGCCCCTCGGGGCCTGTTACACAGAAGCAGGAGGAGGCCATTCAGCCCCTCAAGCCTGTTCTGCCATTCAATCAGATCATGGCTGATAGAAAATAGGAGCAGGAGTAGGCCATTCGGCCCTTCAATCTGCATCTTAACTCCATCTACCCGCCTTGGTTCCGTAACCCTTAATACCCTCGCCTAACAAAAATCGATCAATCTCAGTACTGAAATTTCCAATTGACCCCCGGCCTCAACAGCTTTTTTTCTTTTGGTCGGGGGGCGGGGGGAAAGAGAGTTCCAGATTCCCACTCCCCTTTGTGTGAAGGAGTGATTCCCGACATCACCCCTGAACGGCCTGGTTCTAATTTTAAGGGTCTGCCCCCTTCAGCTCTGACATCTTCCAGTTCGGATGAAAGGCCACGGACCTGAAACGGTCACCCTCGTTTCTCTCTCTCTCCACGCACGCTGCCTGACCTGTCGAGTGTTTTCCAGCGTCTACTGCTCTTATTTCAGATTTCCAGCATCTGCGGCGATTTGCTTTTGTCGTAGTAAAAAAAAAAACCCCCTGCGTGCCTGGAGGAGAACTTAAAATGAAGGAAGATTTTTCCTGCTGTGATAATTGTTTCGGAGACAGTGTTAGTCTACTTTCTGCCATCCTGTCAGCCCCGCCCGGTACCTCTCGAAACCGGTCTTCGAACCACCAGAACTCGGCCAGACTCTCCAGGTCCTTCAGGCGCTGGTTGGACACCTGAACCAGGCGATGGACCTCCTCATCCACCTGGTTGTAGAGGGCACAGGTCATCTCCATGGCATCCCTGTCAGCAATTCACAATATCCACATCAGTGGAGGCAGTTTTGTTGGCGTTGCTTGCATTCGTTGACCGGCAGCTGGGGTTACAGACAGTGTCTGACCCTCTGCACCGCACCCCCGCCCCGACCCGGTCTCCCCATCAGCGAGGGAGGAGACCTTCATCCCCCCCTCTCTCCGGGGCTGGGGATTTGACCTCCGGGTCCCAGGGGGGTGAAAGGTCAGTGTCTGAGCTCACTGCCCCCAACCCATCAGAGAGGGAAGCTTATCCACTCACTTGACCGTACCCACGCAATCAGAGCACTGCGTTAAACAACAACTATCTGATTGATTTAGCTGCCGAACAGTTAAAAGTGAGACATCGCTTCAAAAATTGGCCTCGGGTGCCGAGAGAGTCCGGTTGCCAACTTGTTACCACGTGTCTGCCGCCCCCATGGCCTGATCCCTGACCTCTGCCTTTCTAAATCACACTGGGATTCCGTGGGACTGGAATTTTTGTCGGCCAGCGCCAAGGCTTCAAAGGCTGCAAGGGGGGGGAAAGAAGGGGGGGGAGCTCCGAACATCACGAGGCAGTGACATTCCCGAACTGCAAAGCAGCCCACGGTCAGGGATGAGCAGGATAATCAGCTGCATTGTGAGGGCGAGTCTGACCTTTCAGATGGAGCCAAGTCATTAAAGAGAGAGACCGCGAGGGATCCGTCTCTCCACTTGCTTGTGCAGAAAAGAAAAGTTCCCGATCCCAGCAGCATCAGATTCGGACGCTGTGCCTGGGTCAAAACACTGACCTTTCACCCTCTGGGGTCAAATCCAGCCCCGGGCAGAGGGGATGGATTCCTTCCCGTGTTAACTGGACCAAATGCATGTGAATTTCTGTGAAGATGGACTTTTTAACGCCCAGTCGACACACTGTGCCTCGGTTCACGGGCCCACCGTTTTGAAATTCACCTGTAGTCCTCTGAGCCGCTGATGGTGAGTGTCTCTCTCCTCAGCTTCACCAAGATGGCGGCTCCCTCTTGCTGAAGTCCAATGAGCCTCGCGTCCTGCAGCACCTGTCTCATTAACAGCTGATCCTCTTGGATGAGAACAGGAACTTCCTGTCACACGAACAGGAAACGATGTCACAGCGATAAACGTTTACGTTCTCCTCGTCACAGATCCCACCCTCAATATAAGGCTCAGGGTTATAACACTCTCTGTCACACATCCCACCCTCAATATAAGGCTCAGGGTTATAACACTCTCTGTCACACATCCCACCCTCAATATAAGGCTTACAGTCATAACACTCTGTTACACCACACCCTCAGTCCTCAGTTATAACTCTCTCTGTTGCATCACACCCGCACGTAAGAACTGGAGTTAGGTTTTTGTTAGTGAAAGAGGTGCTGGTATCTGAGAGTGGGACAGACTGTGTGGGGGTGATGGAGGAGCTGGTATCTGAAAGTGGGACAGACTGTGTGGGGGTGATGGAGGAGCTGGTATCTGAGAGTGGGACAGACTGTGTGGGGGTGATGGAGGAGCTGGTATCTGAGAGTGAGACAGACTGTGTCGGGGTGATGGAGGAGCTGGTATCTGAGAGTGGGACAGACTGTGTGTGGGGGTGATGGAGGAGCTGGTATCTGAGAGTGGGACAGACTGTGTGTGGGGGTGATGGAGGAGCTGGTATCTGAGAGTGGGACAGACTGTGTGTGGGGGTGATGGAGGAGCTGGTATCTGAGAGTGGGACAGACTGTGTGTGGGTGATGGAGGAGCTGGTATCTGAGAGTGGGACAGACTGTGTGTGTGGGTGATGGAGGAGCTGGTATCAGAGAGTGGAGAGATGTGTATTTGTCTGGTTCTTGGTGTCGACGTGTGAACGGCTCCGATTACCTCGACAGATTCAGGCAGTCGCTTCGCCTCCAGTTGTTTGTTGGTGCTGCGCAGGAAGTCGACGGACGCTCTGCAGGCATGGATTAGTGACTCCAGGCGCTGGAAGAGACGGGAAATTCCGTTACTCTGTACGTCGGGCATGGGGGTTTGCTTTGTGGGGACCCCGTGCGAAAGTTTCAGGCCATGTGCAATCGCACGAGTTGCAGGCTCCTAATACCGACCCTGGGTGTGCAAGAGGGACAGCGACAGGGGGCGGGGTGGACAGGGAGGGGGGGTGGAACAGACAGACAGAGAGTGAGAGACGGGGGAGAACGGAGAGAGTGTGGGGAACGGAGAGAGAGACGGGGGGGAACGGAGAGAGAGATGGGGGGGAATGGAGAGAGAGACGGGGGGAGGAACGGAGAGAGAGACGGGGGGAGGAACGGAGAGAGAGACGGGGGGGAACGGAGAGAGAGACGGGGGGGGAACGGAGAGAGAGACGGGGGGGGGAACGGAGAGAGAGACGGGGGGGGAACGGAGAGAGAGACGGGGGGGGAACGGAGAGAGAGACGGGGGGGGAACGGAGAGAGAGACGGGGGGGGGAACGGAGAGAGAGACGGGGGGGGAACGGAGAGAGAGACGGGGGGGGAACGGAGAGAGAGACGGGGGGGGAACGGAGAGAGAGACGGGGGGGGAACGGAGAGAGAGACGGGGGGGGAACGGAGAGAGAGACGGGGGGAGGAACGGAGAGAGAGAGACGGGGGGAGGAACGGAGAGAGAGACGGGGGGAGGAACGGAGAGAGAGACGGGGGGAGGAACGGAGAGAGAGACGGGGGGAGGAACGGAGAGAGAGACGGGGGGAGGAACGGAGAGAGAGACGGGGGAGGAACGGAGAGAGAGACGGGGGGAGGAACGGAGAGAGACGGGGGGAGGAACGGAGAGAGAGACGGGGGGGAAACGGAGAGAGACGGGGGGGGGGGGGGGAACGGAGAGAGAGACGGGGGGGAGGAACGGAGAGACGGGGGGGGGGGGAACGGAGAGACGGGGGGGGGGGGAACGGAGAGAGAGACGGGGGGGGGGAACGGAGAGAGAGACGGGGGGAGGAACGGAGAGAGAGACGGGGGGAGGAACGGAGAGAGAGACGGGGGGGAATGGAGAGAGACGGGGGGGGGAACGGAGAGAGAGACGGGGGGGGGGGGAACGGAGAGAGAGACGGGGGGGGGAACGGAGAGAGAGACGGGGGGGGGAACGGAGAGAGAGACGGGGGGGGGAACGGAGAGAGAGACGGGGGGGGGGAACGGAGAGAGACGGGGGGAGGAACGGAGAGAGACGGTGGGGGGAACGGAGAGAGACGGGGGGGGGGGAACGGAGAGAGAGACGGGGGGGGGGAACGGAGAGAGAGACGGGGGGGGGGGGGAACGGAGAGAGAGACGGGGGGGGGGGAACGGAGAGAGAGACGGGGGGGGGGGAACGGAGAGAGAGACGGGGGGGGGGAACGGAGAGAGAGACGGGGGGGGGGGGAACGGAGAGAGAGACGGGGGGGGGGAACGGAGAGAGAGACGGGGGGGGGGAACGGAGAGAGAGACGGGGGGGGGGAACGGAGAGAGAGACGGGGGGGGGGGAACGGAGAGAGAGACGGGGGGGGGGAACGGAGAGAGAGACGGGGGGGGGGAACGGAGAGAGAGACGGGGGGGGGAACGGAGAGAGACGGGGGGAGGAACGGAGAGAGACGGTGGGGGGAACGGAGAGAGACGGGGGGGGGGAACGGAGAGAGAGACGGGGGGGGGGGAACGGAGAGAGAGACGGGGGGGGGGAACGGAGAGAGAGACGGGGGGGGGGGGAACGGAGAGAGAGACGGGGGGGAACGGAGAGAGAGACGGGGGGGAACGGAGAGAGAGACGGGGGGGGGGGAACGGAGAGAGACGGGGGGGGGGGGAACGGAGAGAGAGACGGGGGGGGGAACGGAGAGAGAGACGGGGGGGGAACGGAGAGGCGGGGGGTGGGAACGGAGAGAGAGACGGGGGGGGGGGGAACGGAGAGAGAGACGGGGGGGGGAACAGAGAGAGAGACGGGGGGGGGGAACGGAGAGAGAGACGGGGGGGAACGGAGAGAGAGACGGGGGGGAACGGAGAGAGAGACGGGGGGGGAACGGAGAGAGAGACGGGGGGGGAACGGAGAGAGAGACGGGGGGGGAACGGAGAGAGAGACGGGGGGGGAACGGAGAGAGAGACGGGGGGGGAACGGAGAGAGAGACGGGGGGGAAACGGAGAGAGAGACGGGGGGGAAACGGAGAGAGAGACGGGGGGGGGAACGGAGAGAGAGATGGGGGGACAGAAAGAGACGGGGCGGGGGGAACGGAGAGAGAGACGGGGGGGACAGAGAGAGACGGGGGGACAGAGAGAGACGGGGGGACAGAGAGAGACGGGTAGGACGGAGAGAGACGGGGAGGACGGAGAGAGACGGGGAGGACGGAGAGAGACGGGGAGGACGGAGAGAGACGGGGGGACAGAGAGAGACGGGGGGACAGAGAGAGACGGGGGGACAGAGAGAGACGGGGGGACAGAGAGAGACGGGGGGACAGAGAGAGACGGGGAGGACGGAGGGAGACGGGGAGGACGGAGGGAGACGGGGAGGACGGAGAGAGACGGGGGGACAGAGAGAGACGGGGAGGACGGAGGGAGACGGGGAGGACGGAGAGAGACGGGGGGAACCGAGGTGGGGGGTTCGGACAGGGGGGGTCGGAGTGGGGAGGGGACGGAAAGGCGAGAGACAGGGAGATGGACAGATAATGACAGAGAGAGAAACAGTGACAGAGAAAAACAGAGAGAGAGCGAGAGAGAAAAACAAGGAATGAAACAGAGACAGATAGATAGACATCTTCCCTACTTTCGTATGCTCACTGCGCTCTTCCCTCCCTCCACTGCTCACACCTGTCTTCTCCCTCGTTAACTCACTCTCCCTCCATCATGTGCTCACTCTCCTCCTCCGTTTCCTCCTGTCCTCCCTCTCCACTCCTTCCCTCCCTCCCTCCACTGCTCATTCCTCTCCATCATCTGCTCAATCCTTCCCTCTCTCCCGTCCGTCCTCCCTCCTCCCCACCTCGCTCCAACGCCCCCCCCCTCCCCCCACCTCGGCTTTGTTCTCCTGCCTCTCTCCCACTCAATTGCATCCTCCCAAACCCCCGATGAAGCTGGGTTCTGCTTTGCACGGTCACAGGCACCGCCCTCCAATACCTCCCCCTCAAGTGGCCCGTTCTTTACGTGCTAAGACAGCGAGTGCCAACCGGATATTCGGTCGTAGGGGGCATCGCAGCACAGCGGAGCCCCCATTCTGCGCTCACCCGGCCTCCACACCTCATTCAGCAGGTGTCACTGGACAGCAGTCAGGAGCAGGAATATCCACCCACCCCCCCGCCACCATCCAGGGGTACTGAGGCCAACTGTAGCCCTCATAACACCTGCCCCCCGCCGGCTGGGATCAGCTAAATCAGCACAGGTGCGGCAGGGGGAGTGGGGCGGATGGAACCCGAGCCCCTCTCGCTCAGTTGGCCTCAGTTACACAGCAAAGGGATGCTGGTTCCTGCTCGGGCTCCGGGAAATACTCACCACCCGATAGCGGACCCACTTGTCGTGACAGTACGGGAAGTCTCCGTCGAAGGCTCGCGTCAGCTGGGCGGGCTCCACCTGCTTGTGCAGGGTCCGGACCGACGGCAGGAACTCCACCTGTGGGCGGCAGTTTACAGAGGCACGTGAGCGCGGAGGGGGCCAGATCTCATCCCAGAGGCCGCCACCCCCTCCAACTCTTCAACGTCCGAAAACACGTGATAAAAGGCGTTACCGGGGATTATACAGGTCCGTTAGTCTGACTTCAGTTATGGGTATGATGCTCGAAGGGAGAGCAAGAGGTGGTCTATATGATGGAGAAAGAGTTATCAACATCAACAACTCGCATTTATATAGTGCCTTTAACGTAGTATAACGTCCCAAGGCGCTTAACAGGAACGATTATCAATCAAAATTTGACACTGAGCCACATAAGGAAATATTAGAACAGGTGATCAAAAGCTTGGTCAAAGAGGTAGGTTTTAAGGAGCATCTTAAAGGAGGAGAGAGAGGGGGGAGAGGTTTAGGGAGGGAATTCCAGAGCTTCGGGCCCAGGCAGCTGAAGGCACGGCCGCCAATGGCGGAGCGATTAAAATCGGGGATGGGCAAGAGGCAAGAATTAGAGGAGCGCAGAGATGTGGGAGGGTTGTCGGGCTGGAGGAGGTTACAGAGATAGGGAGGGGGGGCGAGGCCACGGAGGGATTGGAAAACAAGGATGGCGAATTTTAAAAATCGAGGCGTTCCCGGACCGGGAGCCGATGTAGGTCCAGCGAGCACAGTGGGGGGGGGTGATGGGTGAACGGGACTCGGTGCGAGTTAGGATACGGGGGGGGCAGCAGCGTTTCGGATGAGCTGGAGTTTACGGAGGGTGGGAGATTGGGGAGGCCCGGCCAGGAGAGCGTTGGAACAGTCCAGTCTGGAGGTAACAAAGGGACGGACGAGGGTTTCAGCAGCGGATGAGCTGCAGAGACATGGCTTCAGGAGGAGAAGGTCGGGTCTTACTAACTCAATCCAATTTTTTGAAGAAGACACCAGGTGGAGAAACGGAAGGACTTACAGCGCCTTTTCCCACCTCAGGACGACCCAAAGTGCTCCACAGCCAATGAAGCACTTTTGAAATGTGGTGACTGTTGCGATGTAGGGAAACGCAGCAGCCAATTTGCGCACAGCAAGATCCCACAATCAGCCATGTGATCAATGATCAGATCATCTGTTTTAGTGGTGTTAGTTGAGGGATAAATGTTGGCCCCCGGACTCCGGGGAGAACTCCCCCCTGCTCTTCTTCGTAATAGTGCCATAATAAGCTTTGACGTCCACCAGAGCGGGCAGACAGGGCCTCGGTTTAACGTCTCAGTCAATAGACGGTACCTCCGACAGCGCGGCGCTCCCTCAGCACTGGCACCGGGGGAACGTCGGCCCTGGAATTTGTGCTCAAGTCTCCGGAGCGAGGACGCGAGCCCACAGCCTTCTGACTCGAGAGTGAGACCGGCCGGGCCAACTGGTTAGTGGGTGAGGGTGACCCAGCAGACATTGTCCACCTGGACTTCCAGAAAGCCTTTGATAAGGTCCCTCACAAGAGGCTTCTCTGCAAGATAGAATATTATGGAATTAGTGGGAAGCTGCTTAGGTGGATTAACAATTGGCTACCTGCCTGTAGGCAGAGAGTTATTGTTAATGATTGTGGATCTGCTTGGAGATCGGTTACCAGTGGTGTCCCACAGGGAGCGGAGATAGGGCCTTTGTCCGTTACTATCTTCGTCGGTGACGTAGATGGAAATATTAGGGGGGGGGAGTGATCCGCAAGTTTCTGAGTGATGCGAGTGTGAGGACTCTTGGGTGAGAATAGACGGTGGACCTCAAAGAGGCCGCCACCTCCTCCAACTCTTCAACACCCGAAAGACATGTGATAAAAGGCAAGTGGACCTCAATATGTTGGGGAAATGGGTTTGACAGATGGTCGGAGAGGTTTTTCGCCTCTCCCAGGAGATTCCTTCGCACCTGGTGGGTGGGGGTGGGGGTGGGGGGGGGGGAAATGACTGAATTATGGTGCGTGGGGCATCACGATTGTGTGGGCCAGGCTGAATGGACCGGCTGCTCTTTTCCCGTCCGATATTTTCGTACATTGATGATAGCCAGTGTCAACATCAGTATTCCCAGGGCAGGGACAGCACGGGTTAGATACAGAGTAAAGCTCCCTCTACACTGTCCCGTCAAACACTCCCAGGGCAGGTACAGGGTTAGATACAGAGTAAAGCTCCCTCTACACTGTCCCGTCAAACACTCCCAGGGCAGGTACAGGGTTAGATACAGAGTAAAGCTCCCTCTACACCGTCCCGTCAAACACTCCCAGGGCAGGTACAGGGTTAGATACAGAGTAAAGCTCCCTCTACACTGTCCCATCAAACACTCCCAGGGCAGGTACAGGGTTAGATACAGAGTAAAGCTCCCTCTACACTGTCCCATCAAACACTCCCAGGGCAGGTACAGGGTTAGATACAGAGTAAAGCTCCCTCTACACTGTCCCATCAAACACTCCCAGGGCAGGTACAGGGTTAGATACAGAGTAAAGCTCCCTCTACACTGTCCCATCAAACACTCCCAGGGCAGGTACAGGGTTAGATACAGAGTAAAGCTCCCTCTACACTGTCCCATCAAACACTCCCAGGGCAGGTACGGCATGGGTTAGATACAGAGTAAAGCTCCCTCTACACCGTCCCGTCAAACACTCCCAGGGCAGGTACAGGGTTAGATACAGAGTAAAGCTCCCTCTACACTGTCCCATCAAACACTCCCAGGGCAGGTACAGGGTTAGATACAGAGTAAAGCTCCCTCTACACTGTCCCATCAAACACTCCCAGGGCAGGTACAGGGTTAGATACAGAGTAAAGCTCCCTCTACACTGTCCCATCAAACACTCCCAGGGCAGGTATAGCACGGGTTAGATACAGAGTAAAGCTCCCTCTACACTGTCCCATCAAACACTCCCAGGGCAGGTACAGGGTTAGATACAGAGTAAAGCTCCCTCTACACTGTCCCATCAAACACTCCCAGGGCAGGTACGGCATGGGTTAGATACAGAGTAAAGCTCCCTCTACACCGTCCCGTCAAACACTCCCAGGGCAGGTACAGGGTTAGATACAGAGTAAAGCTCCCTCTACACTGTCCCATCAAACACTCCCAGGGCAGGTACAGGGTTAGATACAGAGTAAAGCTCCCTCTACACCGTCCCATCAAACACTCCCAGGGCAGGTACAGGGTTAGATACAGAGTAAAGCTCCCTCTACACTGTCCCATCAAACACTCCCAGGGCAGGTATAGCATGGGTTAGATACAGAGTAAAGCTCCCTCTACACTGTCCCATCAAACACTCCCAGGGCAGGTACAGGGTTAGATACAGAGTAAAGCTCCCTCTACACTGTCCCATCAAACACTCCCAGGGCAGGTACAGGGTTAGATACAGAGTAAAGCTCCCTCTACACTGTCCCATCAAACACTCCCAGGGCAGGTACAGGGTTAGATACAGAGTAAAGCTCCCTCTACACTGTCCCATCAAACACTCCCAGGGCAGGTACGGCATGGGTTAGATACAGAGTAAAGCTCCCTCTACACTGTCCCATCAAACACTCCCAGGGCAGGTACAGGGTTAGATACAGAGTAAAGCTCCCTCTACACTGTCCCATCAAACACTCCCAGGGCAGGTATAGCACGGGTTAGATACAGAGTAAAGCTCCCTCTACACTGTCCCATCAAACACTCCCAGGGCAGATACAGCATGGGTTAGATACAGAGTAAAGCTCCCTCTACACTGTCCCATCAAACACTCCCAGGGCAGGTACAGGGTTAGATACAGAGTAAAGCTCCCTCTGCACTGTCCCATCAAACACTCCCAGGGCAGGTATAGCATGGGGTTAGATACAGAGTAAAGCTCCCTCTACACTGTCCCGTCAAACACTCCCAGAGCAGGTCCAGCATGGGTTAGATACAGAGTAAAGCTCCCTCTACACTGTCCCGTCACACTTTTAGCTTAAATGCAGCATGGATTACATAGTACGTAGTCTTTGCAGCACAGAAACAGCCCATGCAGCCCAACAGGTCTATGCCGGTGCTCATGCTGCACATTATCCAGCAATCAGTGTAGTAACAGGACTGACTGCCATGTTTTTAAATTGCCATCTTTTTTCAAAGACTTCCCAGCGTTTCTCCTCTTAAAGGGCCCATGCCGCTTCACTGATCGAAGCGAGGCGTTAACGTCCCCGTAACAACAACCGACAGTTGGGTCCCAACGTACCTGGACCCCCGGCAGGCCCTCCGTGCTTGTCGAAGACTCCTTGCCCGCCAGCACCAGGACGGAGTGAATCCCACCGGGGACGGCTTTCTGCCGGAAGAGAAACAGGGGAAGGATTCGGAAAGAGGAACGTCTGAACAATAACGCCGGAGTCCTTTCAATAATGTGCCAGGCTCCCATTACCCAAACAATGGAGCGCCTTCATCACAGGAGGAGGCCATTCAGCCTCTCGAGCCTGTTCCGACATTCAACGAGATCATGGCTGATCTGTATCTTAACTCCATTTACCCGCCTTGACTCTACATCCCCTTAATACCCTCGGCTAGCAAAAATCTATCGATCTCAGACTTAAAATTATTCATTGATGAAGCAACTATTGGCTTTCGTGGGAGAGAGTTCCACACTTCTATCACCCTTGGTGTGAAGAAATATTTTCTAACTTCTCCCCTGAATGTCCTGGCTCTGATTTTAATGTTATGTCCCCTCATCCCAGACTCCCCCACCAGGGGAAAAAGTTTCTCTCTAATGTCCCCTATCAATTCCTTTCAAAATCCTAAAAACATCAATCAAATCACCCCCTTAGCCTTCAATACTCCGGAGAATACAAGCCTAGTTTATGCAATCTCTCCTCATAATCTAAACCTTGGAGCCCGGGTTACAGAATGGTGAATCTGTGAATCAAACAGGCCCCTAACTCTCGCCCACCATGGAAGAGGAATCAAGATCGCGAGACATTCCCCCGCTGTTAAAATGGGAATAAATACGGAATAAATAAGGAATAAGTTATTCCTTCAGCACCAGCTTCCCCGGTGGAATTTCAGAACATTATAAAAAAAGTGGGCGGAGACCCGGATGAAATTCCAGCCCCTCCCCCCCCCCCCCATCCAAAGTGTTCTCATTCTGCCCTCCTAACTCTAGGAAATTTTGGTGGCCAGGATTTTATTTTTCTCCACGTTTTGCAACCCACCCACTCCGGGTTTTTGCTGGTTGACCCGCTTGGCCGAGGTGCCGGACAGCTGTCGGCAGCTACGGAAGCATTGCCCAGCGACTCTGCCGCACCCCCTTTCATCTCCTGAGGTAGACGTCTGTGTAAACGCCTCCCCGGCACTTCCCCTCCCCGAAGGTCACTGAACGAAAAAAAAAACAAACAGAATATTCCTCCATCCGCACATCAGTTGGGACCAGGCTGGTGACTCAGGCTCGAAAGCCGAGTGTTAGCCCTCGGCCGAACAGAAAGGAGGGTTCACTGCGTGACTGGGAGCCTCCTCTCACACTCTGCGTTCACAATTATCGGCTACGGCAGCGTAACGGCGATGTTACTGGACTGGCAATCCAGAGGCCTGTTGTCGGATTATCGTAAAAACCCAACTGGTTCACTTTAGGGGAAGTCGGCCTGCCGTCCTTACCCGGTCTGGGCCTACACGTGACTCCAGTCCCACGCCAACGTGGTTGACTCTCAACTGCCCTCTGCGGTGGCCTAGCGAGCCACTCAGTTGAATCAAACTGGCTCAGGGCAACGAGGGGTGGGCAATAAGTGACGGGGACCTTTGCCAGCGACACTCACATCCCCAGGATGAAAATATATTCCAAATGCAAAATACTGGAAATCTGAAATAAAAACCGAAAATGCTGGAGAAGCTCAGCAAGTCAGGCAGCGTCTGCGGGGAAAGAAACAGAGTCAACGTTTCAGGTCGAGGACCTTTCGTCAGAGCTGTTTCTTTCTCCGCAGACGCCGCCTGACTTGCTGAGCTTCTCCAGCATTTTCGGTTTTTATATTACATATTACAAAAATGTGGCCATTTTGCCAATTCGCCCAGCTTGCTCCAGCGACGTGGTTCTCACCTGGAAGGTGTCGAGGGCTCTGCAGAGGACTGCTGCAGGCCAGCAGTCACGAGCGTCTATCAGGATCCTGAGGCCCATGTCTTGCACCTCCTTCCTGCAGGAATTGAAACAGCAAGGGGTGATATGAGAATGGGGGGGGGGGGGTGGTGGGTGGAGGGGAGGTAGAAGGGCGGCTCGAGAAAGCAAGAGAGGGAGAGATAAAGGATGGAGAAAGGAGAGATGAGAGAGAGACATGGAGAGAGAGAAAGAGACAGAGAGAGAAAGTGATAGACAGTTGGGGAGAAAGACAGACAGACAGACAGACAGAAAGAGAGGGACAGTAAGGGAGATATGGAGAGACAGAGGCAAGGAGAGACAGAAAGAGAGAGTGAGACAGAGACAGAGAGAGAGAGAGGGAGAGAGACAGAAAGAGAGAGACAGACAGAGACAGAAAGAGAGAGAGAGAGAGAGAGAGACAGAGGGCCCGATATTAGGAGGGAGGCAGGCTGCCAGCGGGGGGCCGACTGGGCGCGTAGATAAACCATCCAGTAAAATTGGTGGGTTTCCCACGCGGTCATAAGTAAATCGAAGCCACTTACCTTGGTTTCTGGGTTTCACGCTGGAAAGCTGTGCAGCAGGCGGACTGCGCACCCACATCATAGGCTGTCAACTGGAGGAGCCCTATTTAAAGGGGCAGTCCTCCACTGCCCCTTTAAATAGAGCTGCAGAAAGGAGCCAAAATTACAGCATGGAGCAGCCCAGGGGGAAGGCTGCTCCCAGGTTTAATGATGCCTCACTCCAGGTCCGACTGGACGGGGTGAGGAGGAGGGGGAGGACAGAGATCTTCTTCCCGACGGACGGGAGGAAGTGGCCTGCCTCTGACACCACGAAGGCCTGGCTCGAGGTGGCAGAGGAGGTCACCAGCACCACCAACATATCGCGCACCTGCATACAGTGCAGGAGGCGCTTCAATGACCTCAGTAGGTCAGCCGAAGTGAGTACTCTTACTCATTCCCCTACTCTCCGTCTGCCACATCACCGCCCCCACTCCACATCTCCTTCTGCACTGCCAACACTACTCTATCACATCACTCCTCACACCCACTCAAAGCTCATCCTCATCTCACCTGCACTTACTCACCTTGCCAGTACTCATCCCAGCATTACCACTCAACCCAATCCTCATACAATCTCATGGCTCTGTCTCATACTCACCCTCTCATGCATCTCTTTCACGGTCAGCCACACCCAACCTGCCACTACCTGTGCTGCAGCCACAGGGCATGCATCACGTATGTGCAGTCGGCAGCGTAAGGAAAACATGTCGTGAACATGAAGGGGATGCACAAGGGTGTTTGAAGGTTTGTCATGGTTTTTACTTAT